>NC_089745.1:715917-768417 GCF_040412425.1 Macrobrachium rosenbergii | reverse complement strand
ATAATAATAATAATAATTAAATGTGTTACAAATCAGTCGTGACTTTAGTTGTCAATGTTTTCATTCGTTATTTGTGAAGTTAAAGAATTGTAACAAAGAAATTCTTGATCAGTTTATATACATACATACATACATACATACATACATACATACATGCATACATACATGTGTGCATGCATGTATATATTTATATAATATATATATGTATATATATATATCACATATAAAAATCAGGGACTTTCCTTTCATTTTCCCCCTAGGATTTAGGGGAAGAAAAGGTAGCCCGGGGGCGAACGTATTAGAAAGCAGATGAAGGGTTTGGGGGATTTTCCCTGCACGATGGTGCTTGCTTGCTTGCTTGCTTGCTTGCTTTCTGCTTTATTGGTCTGGGGAGGGAAAGGGAATGGTGGGGGGGATGGATTGGGGAGCAGAACGCCCTGGGTTATGTGGGATTACGAGGCCTATTGTAATGCTTGCTCTCGTGTGGGGAGGAGGAGGGGGAAGGGGAGGGGAGGTGGGGGAGGAGGAGGGGAATACCTCGTGAAATTCAGCTCGGCGGGTTTTGGAATAAAGTGCTTCCCTGCGTTGGAGGAATATTAATAATATAAATGGTGCTTGTATTTTCGCGTCGAGTGGGAGTTATAACTTTGCTTGAGTGCATTGTGTATTACAGGTTTATGTACATTTTTGTATGTTCGTATATGCTATCTTTATATATATATATATATATATATATATATATATATATATATATATATATATATATACCACTTTGTGTCAGTCCTGAAGATGGCTCAGTTAATGATAAATCTGACACCGGTCCAGATCTACAACCGTGTTGCATTTCTAACCCTGAGATGTTTGATATACATAAAATTACGTGTAGGATTAATTATAAATCATACATTTATGTATATGAATATACTGAGTATGTTTTATGATAGGTAGAGTTGGTGTTAAATACAGGTATTTTCAAATTACAGAATTTGTCAGAGCTTGTGGTCAGGAATGAGCAATGAGTGTTTATGGAAAGAAAAATCATTATATTTGTTCCCCAAATTATAACGGGAAATATTAAAATCACTGTAAAAATTTAAAAATATCTTTCTTGAAGTTGCCACACTGTGAGAACCGTGCAGGGAAAAAGAAAGGTGCGTCGGGAATGATGGAAAAGAAATTTTGAGTGGGGCGATATTGAGAATTTCGAGGTGCCCAAGAAATGAGGTGACAAATTTCTTAAGGATTTGAGAATATTGACGTGATGGAAAGTGTCCATGGATCACGAAATACGAAGCCTTGAGAATTTCCCGTCAAAGGGACGATGCCAAAATCAGTGTTATTAGAAATTATGATTTTTAATGTGATATCTTTGCAAGAATCTGTTGCACACTGGAAAATATATTTTTTTTCAAATACGAAGCTTTGTGAATTTCCCATCAAAGGAAGGGTGTCGAAATCAGTGTTATGATCTAGAACTTAATACAATTTTGATGTCATCATCTTTGCAAGAATCAATTGCAGACTAGAAAATATCATTTTGAAGGTCGCTTTAGTTAAAATACAAGTCTTTGTGAATTTCGTATCAGTGAAAATATCCTAGAATGAGTGTTATATTCTATAAATTATAATTTATTATTATTATTATTATCATCATTATTATTATTATATTATTATTATTCAGAATTATTTATTATTATTATTCAGAAGATGAACCCTATTCATATGTAACTGAAACTAACCTACAGGGTCCATTGAGATGAAATTCAAGCTTCCAAAGAATATTAAAGTATTCATTTGAAATAAGCAACGGAAGATACCAGCAAATACAGAAAGAAGAGATAAGTTATCAGAAAAAAAAAATTACTTAACGAAAGCATCAAACGCGGAACGCACCTCATGAAGTGATGCTTTCCAGAAAGCGTGCTTTATGCTTCCAATACTCTTCAGGGGCTCGAGAGATCTGAAGGAGAAGACCTGCTGTTGGGTACAAGGGCTGGTGGATACAAGGGCTTCTGGGTACAAGTATAGAGCTGGGGGGATACAAAAATAGATGGGTACAGATACAAGTGGATTGCGAATACTGAACTGAACGCTGTGACGTACCAGCAGATTGATGTGATCCAGAAATCTGCGTTGTTGTGGTTGGTGCGTTCGTATACAGTGGCATGCGGGTAATTAGTACTCATGATTAAGCCATGGATAAGATATACACTCGGATAAGTCGACCAACCACGGAATGTTGCGACCTACTGCGATGCATCTCTTCCAAAAGGTGGGTTAATAATAATTCCTTTTTTTCATATTTTCTTTGAATTTTTGTTTTCCAATCTCGTCATTCTTAGTTCATTGCCAATGTTTGTTAGCAATGGACTTCATATATATATGTATGTATGTATATATATATATATATAAATATGGAATATAATATATATATAAAGACAAATTCCATATCTATATAAAAGACGAAGGAAAGATAAAACAATGGAGTGCTGGAGGCCCCTTTCGACTTGTCGTCCTTTACTTAGCAGACGACAAGTCATTTATTTACATTTTTATGTTTATTTATTGATTTGATTATTTGTTTTCTTTTATTTTCTGATACCTAAACTCTTCTTTATTTATTTCCCATTATTACCTTGTGTTATTCCTTTCAAATGAACGCCATGTTTATAATTCATTTTGAGTGCACTTTGAAATTTTTGTTTTACATAAATTGTTGAAACTAATAAGGTAAATTTGTTGTGACTGGATGACATTGACTTTTTAAAGTAATTTTTGTTTTATTTACATGTACTAATAAATATCATATATGTCTGTTATATGACTCACGCAAAATTAATCAATACTTGTTCCTAAGTGGAATGTTTTTTACAGATTTTTTTTATTTTATTTTTCACTGACTGATATCACAGCAATATTTATAAATTGGTTGAAATGAAAACAAATCGTTTAGTATGATGATTGAGAGATTATATTGGACATTGTATACACACACGCACACACACACACACACACACAGTTTGTCTAAAACGTACAAAACTAGAACGGAGTCAAACATATTGAAAAACCAAAAAACATTAAGAAAATCTGTGTTCCCAAGAGAAATGGAGTATCTGTTCTGTCTCGAATGTTTAAGTGAAGTTGTCGTCGCCCAAGAGAGCGTGTCATTAGTCACAGGTAAGCTCAGCTCACCTGACGAGGTGTGGAGAATTACCTGGCGGAGAGCCTAGGCGTATATAGGCCTTCCGTTATGATTACGCTGCTTCATTGAGCCGATTCTGGCATAGGGAGAAAATCATTATTTAGGCCTAGTAGGAGATCAGTTACAGTAGTTCGGAATGATTTAGGTTCGGGTATTTCTCTCTCTCTCTCTCTCTCTCTCTCCATTCCTTGCTTTATGAGGATATTTTTGCAACGTTGTTATGCTGAATTCTCTCTCTCTCTCTCTCTTCTTCTTCTCTCTCTTCTTCTTCTTCTTCCTCGTTCCTTCGTCATTATGTTCAACTCTCTCTCTCTCTCTCTCTCCCACTCCTTCATGAGGATATTTTACAACGTCGTCATGCTGAAATTCTCTCTCTCTCTCTCTCTCTCTCTCTCTCCTCTCTCTCTCTCTCCTCTCTCTCTCCCCTTCCTTTGAGGCTATTCTTACCTGACCATTATGCTGAATTCCTCCCCCCCTCTCTCTCTCTCTCTCTCTCTCTCCAATAGTTCTCTCTCTCCATGAAATGTCGATATTTCCAGAACAAGCGCTGCTCTCTATCGCATTGTTTTCCAATCCCTCGATCGTGTCTTTTTTTTTTTTTTATTCTTCTGTCTCTCTCTTGCCCCGATCATCATCAGAAATCTCATCTCTCCTTCTTATTCCCTTTTATCTGCATTTCTTTCATATTCATTATATGCATTTATTTGGTGTGTGTTTATGTTAATGCGTGGGTTTAAAAATACATTACCTGTCACATTTGAACTGTTCAATGATTGAAAGTAGTTTTTTTTAGTTTTCTATAAAAGAAAACTATTGTGCCGGCTTTGTCTGTCCGTCCGCGCTTTATTCTGTCCGCACTTTCTCTGTCCGTCCGCAGATCTTAAAAACTACTGAGGTTAGAGGGCTGCAAATTGGTATGTTGATCATCCACCCTCCAATCATCAAAGATACCAAATTACAGCCCTCTAGCCTCGGTAGTTTTTATTTTAATGAAGGTTAAAGTTAGCCATGATCGTGCTTCTGGCAACGATATAGGTTACGCCACCACCGGACCGTGGTTGAAGTTTCATGGGCCGCGGCTCATACAGTATTACACCGAGACCACTCACAAGATAAATCTATTTTCGGTGGCCTAGATTATACGCTGTAGCGGCTGTACAGAAAACTCGATTGCGCCGAACTTCGACGATTTTTTTTTAGCGCATGCGTAGTTTCTCTGTCATGATGATTGTTGTTTGTTGTTGTTTTTCCTTTTTGTTGTTTATCCTCTTTCGTAATGTTTTTTCCGCTTTGTTGAGTATGTCGAGAAGACGAACATTATATTTATTTTATTTTTTTTTGTGACGAAATGAGTCTCTCTCTCTCTCTCTCTCTCTCTCTCTCTCTCTCTCTCTCTCTCTCTCTCAATTAACTCTTTTGACTTCTGGGTAATCAATACCCATATTTCTATATTACTGCTAATGTGAAATATGCAAAAGTTCACGGTGAACAGAATTCATCTCTCTCTCTCTCTCTCTCTCTCTCTCTCTCTCTCTCTCTCTCTCTCTCTCTCTGAGTAACAGAAACCTTTTAGAAGGAATCTGATGAGAGAGAGAGAGAGAGAGAGAGAGAGAATTAGTAACAAAAGATAGATATTCGCTTTGAATTACTTGAGAAACAAGTCATTAGAAAGAGATATTTCCTGAACTTTTGCATATTTCACATTGGTTGTAACAAAACTATATGACAATATGAATATGGATTACCAGAAGTACTAAAAGTTGAGAGAGAGAGTACTAAGAGAGAGAGAGAGAGAGAGAGAGAGAGAGAGAGAGAGGATATTTTCCACATGAACTTTTGCATATTTCACATTTGTCGTAATAAAAAAAAATAACAATATGAATATGGATTACCCAGAAGTACTAAAAGTCGAGAGAGAGAGAGAGAGAGAGAGAGAGAGAGAGAGAGAGAGAGAGAGAGAGAGAGGATATTTTCCACATGAACTTTTGCATATTTCACATTGGTCGTAACAAAAACTATATGACAATATGAATATGGATTACCCAGAAGTACTAAAAGTTGAGAGAGAGAGAGAGAGAACGATATTTTCCACATGAACTTTTGCATATTTCACATTGGTCGTAACAAAAACTATATGACAGTATGAATGTGGATTACCCAGAGACTAAAAGTTGAGAGAGAACGATATTTTCCATGAACTTTTGCATATTTCATAGGTCGTAATAAAAATATAACAATATGAATATGGATTACCCAGAAGTACTAAGTTGAGAGAAGAGAGAGAGAGAGAGAGAGAGAGAGAGAGAGAGAGAGAGGGTATAAGTGATAGCAGTGTTGCAGCTCAACGTATATTTTGACAACGGGAAGAGGCGCCCAGTGCCTATACTTCCTCTCTTGTGTACACAGAAATGGTGTCTGTGTTTTGAGGTCCCAGAGATTCTGTTTATCACGAGCTCACCTTCCTTCTCGCCGAGTGAGTGAGATTCTTGGGAGCTCTCTTCTTCTTCTCATTCTTTAAAGAGAAAAATTGGTTTGGAGGAATGGAGGGGAGAGGAGAGAGTTCAGTTATGAAGTGGCATGTGAGTCAGATAATATATATATATATATATATATATATATATATATATATATATATATATATATATATATATATATATATATATATATATATATATATATATATATATATAGAATCTACAGATCACGTTTCATACCAGATACGTATGTAATTGTAATAGCCACAATGTTCTCTAACTTGTCGAATTCTTCACACTTGTTGATGCGCTGGTCACTACGAAGCCTTGGATCGAAGTGCAAGAAATATGAAGCAATTCTGATGCCCTGTATGTGTGTTATGTGTACGTGTATACATATACATAATATATATTTATAAATGCATATATATGTTTATAAAAATATATAGATATGTATATGTATATGTTTGGCTGTATACAAATACATACAAATGTCATACACATATACACAATAAAGTATGCCCACAGAAATGGTTAGTTAAATGAATGTCTGTGTGTACCTACACCTCTGGAAACTCGTGTTCTCTCCACCTGAATCTCCATATGCAAATTCCGTATTGATATCCGTGTGGCTTTTAGGGGGGGGGGGCGGTCCCGACTAAACCTTGTATGCCCTGGCACTCATTTGGCACTGAGAAATGTCTCTCCTCTCCCCAACCCCTACAATCTCCAATGGTGCGCACATTGCGCGCTCTTACGCGCGCATTCAGCCGCGAACTTGATGTATTAATTTCTCGTCTTGGCGTGTCTTTGCGTTTGGCTTTTATTGCTGGAGGCTGATTTGTTTTAATTCTCTCTCTCTCTCTCTCTCTCTCTCTCTCTCTCTCTCTCTCTCTCTCTCTCTCTCTCTCTCTCTCTCTCACACACACACACACACACACACACAGTACTTACTACAATGAATTTTTTGTCTTTTGTCATAATATATATTATATTATATATATATATATATATATATATATATATATATATATATATATATATATATATATATATATATATATATATATATATATGAATTTTCGATTTTTATCGATATATTTGATATATTTTGTTTCGGAAAAATGCATTTTTTTCTTAAATCTTCACAATTACAAGATTTCACACAAACAATATCTGTGTTTGTTCGTGTGCATGTGATTGTGTAACCGACACCAACGCATCCTGTACCGTCCTGATTCTCCACTATCATCATCATCACATCTCCATCATCATTTACTTTTTTTATTCCCTTCTCCATCAGTCCATTTCCATCTCGGCCTCCGTCTTTGTCCCTCCGAAATCCGGGGAAGTACCGGCGGTTCCTTTTGAAGTCCCCGGAAGCTGTCTCCGTTCGTTTGTGTCTCGTCATATTGTAAACAATAGATTTCGGCAAAAGTTCTCCCTTCGGGATTCATTGAAATTCCGTTCACGATTCCTCTCAGTCGCGGCTGTGAACAGACGGAACCGATTTGGGGTAAAAATGGTCCCTTCCAGTGAAAGCTATAGGCCGTTTCATCGCCTCCACCCCCACAACCTCCTCCTCCCCTGTAGGTTCTTTGCGGCGTTCCTTAGGCCCGTAGCTGCAACCCATTTCGTTCATTTTCTATACATCCGTTCACATTCTTTCTCGTCCATCTTACTTTATACCCACCTGTAGGGGGTTAATCCTGTTAGTTCCGTCAGTGCACCTCAGACGGTGCGCTGTAGGCGTGACTTAATGTTCTTTGCGGCGTTCCGTAGGGCCCTTGCTGCAACCCCCTTTCATTTCTTTTGATATACCTCCGTTCTTATTCTCTTTCTTCCTTATTTTTTTCCTCAGCCGTCTCCTAACAATTGTTTTCCTCCTGTTACACCTTTCAAACCTTCTTTACTCTCAGTTTCCCTTTCAGCGCTGAATGACCTCATCATAGAGGTCCCAGCACTTGGCCTCTTGCCCTAAATTTTATATTCCATTCTATTCCATTCTTTCATTTTATCGCCTCTTTTTCTCTCACAGTTCTCCAGCGTAGTTACTATGCGCTTTTGAACGGTGTAAGGATAATTGATTGAGTTACGTAACCTCTCTATGACCATTGACGAGATTGGGGGGTGGGGTTAAGGGGAGGTTATATGGGATTATATAGATAAGTATTCTGTAAAAAATGTCATTTGCAGAATTTCGCGACTTTGAACAAATTACAGGTTTAAGGTCAGGTATTACCTTGTCAAGATGGTACACTAGGAGATTTTGATATTCTCTCTCTCTCTCTCTCTCTCTCTCTCTCTCTCTCTCTCTCTCTCTCTCTCTCTCTCTCTCTCTCGTTCTCAGATCAAGGACACTGAGGAAGGTTATTTATTCACTTCGCCATTCTTTCCAGTGTATATTTTTTTTTTATAGATCGAGGCCAATCAGTAATTATTGTTTTGGTGTTAACCTTTGAAAATATAACTCATTGTCTTATTTTACTTTTCTCCTTACAGTTTAATTCTTGAATATTTTTGTGTATTTATATTTGTATACATATATATGCACATATATACATAAATGCATTTAAATATTATGTATGTGTATATACATATATATAAATACATATGTATATATATATATATATATATATATATATATATATATATATATATATATATACGTGTGTGTATATATAGAATCAAACAGAATTCAGGGATATATAAGTGATTATTGTTTAATATTTAATTTAACATATACCCCGTATAAATCTCCTTTATCAGTCCTGTCATTCATATCACCATCTGCCCCTTTTACAAAACTCCTTTATCATTTAATTATGTCAAAGGATATGATAAAGGCTTTCAAAGCACCTCCTACCTACCTTTGTTGTCACCTAATATCCCCAGGAGCTTTTTCATTATGACCTGGCCTTCCCTCCCCTCCCCTCCCTTCCCCTCCCTTCCCCCTCCCCTTCCCCCTCCTCCTCCCCTCCCCACCTCCCATCGTATGTGCTCGTCCCCCAGCCTTCCTCCCTTCTTCTCCCTCTCTTCTCTCTTCTTCTGCCCTTTCCCCCTTCCCATACCATCTCCCCTCCCCTCCCCCTCCCATCTGATGTCCTCCCCTCCCGGAACCTACCGTCCCCTTTTCCTCTTTCTTCTTCTGTCCTCCCTTCCCTTCCCCTTCCCAATCCTTCCCCTACTCCTCTCCCCTTCCCCTTCCCACCCTTCCCCCTCCCCTCACTGTCTTATAACCGAATCGGTCCGAAAGTCAAGCCCTCAGAGTAACCCCACCTTCCTCCCCCACTCATCCCTCTCCCACCTGAAATCCTTCTCCCCCTCCCCCCTCCCACCCCTCCCCCTCCCCTTTTTGTCTTATAACCGGGTCGGTCCGAGAGTCAAGCCCTCCGAGTAATTAATTCTGGACACGAAAACTGTCCCTAAACACCGAGCGGTGGGAAGGCCAGACACCACTTTGGGCTCTCATTTACATGGAAATGCTCCTACTCACCATTTTATGCTGAGAGAGAGAGAGAGAGAGAGAGAGAGAGAGAGAGAGAGAGAGAAGAAAGAAGCTTGACCTAAGATCACAGTATTAGGTCTTTTGTGAATAATAGAAAGCAGGACTTTTGTATTATAAAAAATTATAATATATTGAGAGAGAGAGAGAGAGAGAGAGAGAGGACATGGACAGTTTGTCAAAGATCTTGTGTTTACAAACGAACATAACAAAATATTAACGCTCATAACCTCATCAGTAACCTTATGAAAAGAGAGAGAGAGCGCTGTCGAGAAGTGAGTGAGAGAGCTATCAGTGTATATGTTACTCTGCCTTTCTATAGAAAGAGAGAGAGAGTGGGAACATGTAAAATGGACAAAACAAACGTTTTTCTTCCATATGACTTATTAACATAAACCGGAAAATGAACGTCAGATGTATAACATATTTTGATTACGTCTTTGACGTAAATATGACCTGACGTCAGAAGGATTTTTTTTTTCTAGTTTGTCTTTTAAGAATATAAAAAAGTTTTTAACTGAGACCTTGGCGTAAGGCGGGAAAATCCCAGTCAAATCTTAGTCTTTCTAAACCTTACTCGTTCATCAGTGTTGATTGGAAAGCTTTCTTAACACGTTGATCTCACATTATTTTGTTATATATATATATATTATTTTAATTCATTTTCTTTCCCTGTTTTGTAATTTTTGTAATATTCACATATCCGCCTTTTATCAATAGAACGACGTATTCCTTAAATTATTCCTTTTCTTGTGTAAACAGTATTTTGTAAACAAGCGACATTCTGGTATCTTGCATATTTATGCCTTTTACCCTCGCGCATGCGCGCAAGCACCATCTCAGCCAATGCGTATAAAAACAAGCTTAACCACAAATATAAAAAGGACTCAGACCTTTCCAATCTGACGCTGAACCTCTCAGATGGTCTGAGTGAAAGTGTCTCAGGAGTCTAACTAAACATTGTTTAAAGACTGAGGCTGACACCTTTCCTTAAGACTGAGAACATCGCTTAGATAGTTCTAAACCTCTCTCTCTCTCTCTCTCTCTCTCTCTCTCTCTCTCTCTCTCTCTCTCTCTCTCTCGAGGGAGAGAGACATTAGAATCTTTTCGCAAACATGGCGAAAGCAGCTGTTTAGGGGCCATTAATTGCATTCCTGAGTCTCGGTCAAAGAATTCTGCTTCGCAAAGGGACCATCGAAGCAGCGATTGGAAATGTGATATCGATTTTATTATTGTATTCCTTCGGTGTATTATGTAAGTTTGCGTTCTCCTTTTGACTGAATATGGGAGTTTATTTTGTAGATGAATTACCTAGCTAAATTGTTCGTGAATGTTATGAATAACAGATTTCATATTCAGGTAATTCAGTTGATTTTTCTCACTATTTTTCCTCTAATTAGCTCCCATATATTTTTTATTCATACGAAGACACATTATACACACACACACACACACACATATATATATATATATATATATATATATATATATATATATATTCTCTGATTTTTATTTATAACTCTTAGGTCAAGATGTATTGATGATAAAAATTGATGTTTTAATATTTTCAAGAACATTGAAAAGGGGCAAATTTACCTAATTGATTAAGAAAATGTTGAAAATTCTAATTTCAAATACCAGCATAGAAAGATATTGATAACATTCAATAATTCTATAGTTAAGGGAAAACCAAGATATATGAATGATAGAAAAAAAATACGAGTTTGGTATTTTTTTAGATAATTGAAAGTGCCAAATTTAGCTAGATTTATTATGGATGATTTTGAACAATTCAAGAGCTAAATACCAGCCTAGAAAGATATTTAAAACAATCAGTAATTCTGTACTTCTGGCGATTGTATATAGACAATTTCAACTAGAAAGGAATCTATAACATTCAGTTTGTTTTAGTTATTGAAAACTTTTTAAAAATAAGCAGAAAAAAACTTCTCATGGTTATATTTAAACAACTCCAACTAGAAAGGAATCTTTAACACTCAGGTTGTTTTAGTTTAGAAAAAAAAATAGAAAATACTCGTGGAGGTTATAATTATAGTGTAGATATCTTCAGCTACAAAAAATCCTATTGTTTTTTTCAGTTGAGAAAACTTTTAAATGGAAAAAATACTTCTCGAGGATATATATATATATATATATATATATATATATATATATATATATATATATATAGTATATATATATATATATTTATACAGTATATATATTTATAAACACATCCATTGCTCTTTTCTCATAAATAACTCTAACCTCAGCGCAAAAAATTTAAGCTACCGGACTTATTTATATTTTTAAACCTGGGGATTTTGAGGGGAGACGTGGAGAGAGAGGGGTCGGGGGTTTGGGGTGGAATTGAAATAGAAAATAAATAACATCGTGGCTTCCCCAAAGCTTAAGGGGAAGAAGAAGAAGAAGAAGCAGTTGTCTGCTGACTTAGTTTGACAACAGACGACGTTCACGATGTGTCTCGTTGTTGCCAAGAATTCGCGTGATACTTGGCCTGTGGGTCTTGCATTTCTACCCCCTTATTTTTTAATGTTTCTCTCTGTTTATTTATTTGTTTCGTATTTCCTTTGTCAACTTGTTTTTTTTGTTTGTTTGTTTCTTTTTTGCTATCTTTTCTGTAGGATATTTATGTTTTTTCTTCTTTTCTTCAAGTTTTTAGAATAGCTTCTAAGATTTAATTTTCTCATATATATTCCTTTTATTTTTTTTTTTTTTCTAATTAACTGTCTATCTCTGTAGATCTATCTATCTATCTATAAATATATATATATATATATATATATATATATATATATATATATATATATATTATATATATTTAATGTATAACAATTATCCTTTATATACGGATATATGTATATATATAAATTTTTAAATAGATATATAAATATGTATAAAGGTAAATAAATAAATATATATATATAAATAAATGCATATATATATATCTATACATATATATTTATACATATAAATAAATGTACATAAATACATCCATATGTATACATATACATATTTGTATATACATCACACATTAGTAATTGCATACGATATGCTCAGCATAACATAAGCCAAATATACTTTAGCAAAACACAAGTAACGGAGGAAAAAAAATCATATAAAAGAATTCCCCGAGATACCAATTTAATAAAAAGTGATACAACCTCCGGCCAAAGCCTTTTTAGATGTATATTACAGTATCCCCTGAAAAAAAATCTTATAAAAGAATTCCCCGCGATACCAATTTAATAAAAAGTGATACAACCTCCGGTCAGAGTCTCCGTAGAGGTATATTACAGTATCCCCCGCGTGTTTGATGTATGCAGTCGAGTGCTTTGTAAATCCCCACCGATTTAGGGGGGATTTGCGCCCAAATCTTGATAGATTAAATGCAATTATTCTCCCCGTAGGGTCCTAGGTTTTCATATCGCTATGGTGTAGACCTCTGAGGTATTTGGTATAATTTGTGGGTATGTATGTATGTATATATATATATATATATATTTATATATATATTTTTATATGCATATATATATATGCATGTATGTATATATATATATATATATATATATATATATATATATATATATATATATATGTATATATAAACTTAGTCATTACAGCGTAATTATAACAGGTTGCAAATGTAATTAAGAGCATATCATCATTACAGTATTGATAATCGTGAGACCTTTGAAGAACAGAAATCATCATCATCATCATCATATCATCATAATCATTATGATGATGATATGACGGATGTCATCATCATTTTTACTATCATCATGATCACACATAATAATCAGTTTGGATAAAATCATCATTACGACCGATATCATCATCATCATTATCTAATCATCTCCGTCTATATCATCATCATATCATCATCATCATCATCATCATTATCATTATCATCACCTTCACGTTTGAGACATTTCAGAATCATCACATTCCCCTTTTGTCTCTTGATGCTTCCTGGGAACAGACTTTGTGTGTTCGTGTGTTCGTGTTCCTGATGCTCCCAAATTAAGGGTAGGGGGTCCCTGGTTCCTATATAGTGGGTAGGGGAGATATAGGGAGGGGGAAGGACTTCCCCCCGCCCCGCCCCCGCCCCTACCCCTCCCGGAATCCTTCCACTTTTTTCCCACAATTTCGGAGAGACCAAACTCGACTTGGGAGGGGGAGTTTGGAATTTATCGCTTGCCAAGGAAGGAAAGTACATCTCTCTCTCTCTCTCTCTCTCTCTCTCTCTCTCTCTCTCTCTCACTTTTTCTTCTAGATTGAGGAAGAGCCAAGGTGCAGTGTTCAACGGAAAGCAGGGAAGCAGGAAGCTCTCTCTCTCTCTCTCTCTCTCTCTCTCTCTCTCTCTGGTTCGAGTAAGAGCCAGGAATTGTTTACGTAGATGCATTGTTTAATTAAAAGCAGAAAAGCAGCTTAATCTCTCTCTCTCTCTCTCTCTCTCTCTCTCTCTCTCTCTCTCTCTCTCTCTCTCTCATTTCGTTAATCTGCAATGTTTCTGGACAGTGCATCAGAATTTTTATTCCACGTTCTTTGTAGCCAGAGAAAATATTCGATATTTGACGTATGAATACTATTTTTTTCTGCGGTACTGTACTTGCTTGTGTATATATGTGTGTGTGTGTGTGTGGAGAGAGAGAGAGAGAGAGAAGAGAGAGAGAGAGAGAGAGATAACAAACAATCGAGATGAAAATATTCCCCTTTAGCAGAGAATATAGACATTAGATATTTTTACAAAATAACCAGCTTTCCTTCGCCTCAAAATGCCTGTAAATTAAATTATATATATATATATATATATATATATATATATATATATATATATATATATATATATATATATATATATATATATATGATGCTATAAACCAGAAATGATAAAGGAAAGCTTTTCTTAGAAACCATACGTTGCATATGGTCATATCCTTTATAAAAATAATTAGTTATTTTGTCATCGTTCGTGTCTCTGTAACGCCATAAATCAACGCCATTATTAATAATGATTTCTGAGACAGCCGCTGCGTTGTTCCCGTCTTTCTTGGTGGAAAGTATTAGACGTTGTTTTCAAAATTAATGCTTTAAGAAGATATTATGTTGTCAGTTCTTCACGAAGAGTTACAAGAGTCGTGTCTAGGCGTTGTAAACCTCTCTCCTCTCTCTCTCTCTCTCTCTCTCTCTCTCTCTCTCTCTCTCTCTCTCCTCTCTCTCTCCTCCTCTCTCTCCTCCTCCTCCTCCTCCTCCTCATGAACATGTCTCTGTTGGCGAAGAGAGATTGCTTGATTCAAGATTACCTGGTGTTACAATTGTCTGGGTCATTGACGCCAGCCAATAACACACGCGCTAAAATTTTAGTAATGTATTTCAGAAAGGGGGATTCTAAGACGGAAAATTTAGTGATGTACTGTTGTTGCATTTTAATTAGAGTTATAGTTTAAGAAGGAAATTGAAAATTTTTCATATAATTTATGCTAATTCGTGGTAAGTTCATTTCACATTTGATTATTTAACAAAACGCAGGAAAAAGAAGTCAAATATTTTTTATATCAGGATTTCCAGAGTGAAAACCAAAATATTATAATGATTCATTTTTTTTGTAATATAGACTGTTTTATTCCCCCCCCCCATTGACACCAACTGAGATTCTTTTAGGAAACGAATCCGGGTTTTTACAACCCTGCAAATGGTGGAGGACGATGTTGTCACGGGAAAAATTGGGTGGAGGAGAGAAGCGAGATAGGTTTCGCAATTTGAGGAGGAGGAGGAGGAGGAAGAGGAGAGGAGGAGGACAGAAAGGAAGAATAGGGAGGAGGACGGGGGAAGAATAATGACGTGGACGGGAGGAAGAATGAAAGGAGGAGGAGGTAGAAGAAGAATAGGAGGAGTACGAGGGAGGAAGGAAGAAGAAGAGAGAAGAGGATAGAGGAGGAAGAGGAGGAGAGGAAGAGGAGGAGGAGGAGAAAGAATAGGAGGAGGAGGTGGAAGAATGGGAGGAGGAGGAGGAGGAGGAGGAAGAAGAGGAGGTAGAAGAAGAATAAGAGGAGGGGAAGAATGGTAGTAGTAGGAAGAACAACAGGAGAGGAGGAGGAAGAAGAAGAGAAGGAGTGGGAGGGGGGGGGGAAGACTCCCTCCTACTTCATAAAGAATAAAAACTTTCCCGAGGTGACATTGAACCAGTCATCCTAAAAGTCTTTTTTCATTTTTTTTAATTTCACGAGTTCCTTCAATCCTTCAGCAGTAATGAGGATTGGAGATACGTATGATGATTACGTATCATCCTAATTGGATGATGATGATTATGATGATGATATGGTGATTTGGTTGTCTGCGTGTAATTTCATGGTGTCATTGTATGGGGCAAATGAGTTTAAATAAAGTTGGCTGTTATTATTATTATTGTTAAATATGGTGGTCTATTGTCCTATTATTATTATTATT
Organism: Macrobrachium rosenbergii; assembly: GCF_040412425.1. Lineage (NCBI taxonomy): Eukaryota > Metazoa > Arthropoda > Malacostraca > Decapoda > Palaemonidae > Macrobrachium > Macrobrachium rosenbergii. The sequence continues at coordinate 752,762 of NC_089745.1, read as the reverse complement.
ATTATCATTATCATTATTATTATTATTATTAGATACCGTGAAATCATCTGTCATGATTTATTATTGATATTTATTAATATTATTACGTATGCAATGCCATCTTTAGTGTTCAAGCGAAGAGTTCAGTGCATTACTACCTTAAAACAATTCTTCTTGTACTTTTAATATTTTATTAATATTTTTATCTAATATTCATTAATTTGTTCATTTATCTTATGCTTTGTAATAGCTGATATCTACTTTCTGTATTTCCTGTACCTTCTGTAATTTATTTCAAATGAACACCATATTCATTGGAAGCTTGAATTTCAAGTTAATGGTCCCTGTAGTGGGCTTGTTCCATATGAATAGGGTTCATCTTCTGAATAATAATAATAATAATAATAATAATAATAATAATAATAATAATAATAATATTAACAGGTGTATGAACTGGGGTTGATTTTCATAATAATAATAATAATAATAATAATAATAATAATAATAATATATTGACAGGTGTTAGCGAAGCATACCTGTGTGCACTCACCTGTGCTACAGATTCATCCCTCACCACAAGCCTGACGTGAATTCTCTCTCTCTCTCTCTCTCTCTCTCTCTCTCTCTCTCGCTTCAGTTTTAGGTAAATACATTTCGCCTTTTGGTTAGAGAATTGGAGACATTATTACTAAACGATGGAATATATTTTTGGAATCTCTCTCTCTCTCTCTCTCTCTCTCTCTCTCTCTCTCTCTCTCTCTCTCTCTCTCTCTCTCTCTCTCAGGTGAATCCTGTCCTTCCCCACAAAAATGTAAATTCAGCATTCCGTCAGCCAGTCCCTACACCTCTTAAATTTCCCATGATCTTGCGAAGCGCATCTCTCTCTCTCTCTCTCTCTCTCTCTCTCTCTCTCTCTCTGTAAGCAGCAGGCCGCTGTATCGGCAAAGCAGTGACAGCCTGCTTCTGCTGTACGGCGATTGCAGGACGCCGCTTTCCCCTCACCGGCCATACCACGGTAATGAAAGACAAACTGCAGGTCCTCATTTGCATGTCTGGGGATTTGCTTGCAGTCCTTCAGCCGGACGCCTCGGGGGGGCCGGTTTAGACAAAGGACTCCGGTCCTTGGGGGCGTCTGCTCGCAAGGGCGGGATTCGTTCGTCGGGCTACGGAACCCATAGGCTGGTTTTGTGTGGGGAACGGTTTCGGTTCGACACTTGTGCTGCCTTGTCGTAAGGGTGGTTTTGGCATGTATGTTCGGTTGGTGGTTTGGGTACCACCCTCGCCTCTCTATAACCCCCTTTCCCTCCCCCTCCCCCCTCTCTATTCTAAGGCAGACCGTCATCCATTCAGTCTAGCCTGATGCTTTTTTTTTACTTCTTGCGCACTACCTGTTATTCCAGTATCATAGGTATGTGAAGACATGCCTGCAGTCTTGTTTGTTTGCATGTATTACACATACAGTGGGGTATGTACACACAGACACATACACAACTATCATACACATAGAGAGAGAGATAGTTTACACACATACACACACACCACACGCTATATATATATATATATATATATATATATATATATATATATATATATATATATATATATATATATATATATATATATATATATGTGTGTGTGTGTATATATATTTATAAAAATACACCTATCTCTCTCTCTCTCTCTCTCTCTCTCTGTGTATATATATATATATATATATATATATATATATATATATATATATATATATATATGTATGTATATGTATATATATATACAGTATATATATACACATACATACATACAAACATACATACCTACACGAGTACACATAACATCCGGAAGTTGGAAACAAGAACATACCTAAATCCACATATACATAAATCGAGAGAGAGAGAGAGAGATTTCTGAATATCAGCCAGTTAGTCAGCCAGCCATTTCCCAAAAAGAATGTCAGCGAGTTGGCCCATTTCCCTAAAAGAATGTCAGCGAATTAGTCAGCCATTTCCCTATGAGAATGGTCCGTCCATTCTCGAGCGAATTTTCGCCAGGAATGATACGCGTTCGCCCAGGCTGTTAATCTTATTGGATTTTTGCTCAGTGGGGGAAAAAAATAAACAAGATGATAAAAATTATGGAGTCAAACGTTTGCTCTTAAAAACTACGTTTGAGAGTTTGAGAAGAGAGAGAGAGGATTTAAATCTTGTTCAGTTACAGGTTTCTTGCTTGCTTCTTGAAAGCCACTAAAGGTGTGGAGAGAGAGAGAGAGAGAGAGAGAGAGAGAGAGAGAATATGGCAAGAAAACGATGACCTCGAAAAAATCGTTTACTCTTAAAGGTACAAAAATTGAGAGAGAGAGAGAGAGAGAGAGAGAATATGGTATGATGATGCATGACTTCGAAAACTATCTTAAAAGTACAAAAATTGAGAGAGAGAGAGAGAGAGAGGGAAAACATGGCTTCCTGATAGCGGCGACTCTGGATGCCTCCATTGTAAACAAGCACCTCTCTCTCTCTCTCTCTCTATGTGGTTCGAGCAAGAGCCAGGAATTGTTTATGTAGATGCATTGTTTAATTAAAGGCGGAAAAGCAGCTTACCCTCTCTCTCTCTCTCTCTCTCTCTCTCTCTCTCTCTCTCTCTGGGCAAGGCTCATTACCACGTCTTTTGGGCGCTTATGCCCCCCGGTGTGGCTTTAAACGTTGCCATAAGCCAAACGTTTTCGTGTTTGGATGCGGAAAGCAGGTTTAAACATTTTCCCCTGTTTTTTCTGGGATTTTCTGGTACAGATGTAATCTGCTTGTGCGTGTGTTTGTGTTTGTGTTTCCGTTTGTTTGTGCTTGTGTTTGTGTTTGTGTGTGGTTCCTCTTGTTTGTGTATTTTCTTTTGTTTTGTTTTCCAAACGCCGTTTGTGTATGCTGGCTTTTGCGTGTTTCATTTCGCGTATGTGTTTGTGTGTGTGTATGTGACTGTATGTGTGTGTGTTTGTTTCCATCCTTGTCGTCCCTTCTTATATGATATATGTATTTCTTTGTACGTTAAACGTTTTCAGGTTTTCATTAATTCCTTCAGTCTCAATACGATATTCCCCCTTCTCACCTCTCCTTCCCCGCCTTTCCCCTCCCTTCCCTTCCCATCCCTCTCCTTCCCATCTCCTCCTTCCTCCCTCCCTATCAGTCTTTAATGTATTTCTTTGCACAAACGTTTTCAGTCTTTTTCATTAATTCCTTCAGCTACGTACGATATTTCCCCCCCTCTCACTCTCCCTTCCCCCTCCCACCTTCCCCCTCCCCCTCCCCTATCAGTCTGTAATGGCGGCCTTCAGCTGCCACTTATTGATGTCGAGAATATTGGCTTTGCCCTTTACTAAGGCAGTTTATGGTAATCAGCCGTAATTTATGGTAATCACGTTGATGCGCCCTGATCCCCCTTTACCAGTTCCGGATTGTTGGAAAGAACGAGGCCCGGTCTGGGAAGACTCCTCTCTCTCTCTCTCTCTCTCTCTCTCTCTCTCTCTCTCTCTCTCTCTCTCTCTCTCTCTGTAATCTGCTTGGTGTTAAAAAAAATATTTTTATCCTTTTATTATGTGTAGATTATTATATATATATATATTATATAATGAAAACTAATATATTTAAAATCATATCAATTGACCATTATTTGGTTATTTCGTACTTTTATTTTATTTTATTTTTTTTAAGATTCTTAGTGCATAAATCAAGTTCCCTGCTAAAATAAAGATGGAAATTTAAATGAAATCATTTAAAATCAAGTCGTTTGATTTCGTTTCGGCTCTTCTTCTCTTTTATCTTCTTCTTCTTCTTCAACTTCTTCTTCTTCTTCTTCTTCTTCTTCTTCTTCTTCTTCTTCTTCTTCTTCTGTTCTTCTTATTATTATTATTATTATTATTATTATTATTATTATTATTCTTATTATTATTATTATTCTCCTTCTTCTACAGCTTCTTCTTCTTCTTCTTCTTCTTCTTCTTCTTCTTCTTCTTCTTCTTCCTCTTGCGTTGGAAAATTAAAATTATGACTTATATATATATAACTTTTAAAACTCTTTCGAGTTCTTTAAATCATTGTCTTTTGGTGTGACATTCTTCATTGGCGAAATTAAGTTCCTTTTGAAAACGCGCTGTGTAATTTTGTCCAGATTCCAATAATCTTTCCTCATTCATTATTCATTGGTTCACTCTGGTCTTGCTTTCCGTGTTATGTGTCATTTTCAGTTTAATCAATCACACAGATTTGATCACCTGTCAATCATTTCTACAATTTGTCTTAGTATTGTTTGGTCTGAGATTTGTCACATTTTTGTTAGCGAGAGAAAGGTTTGATTGATTTGTGTTGATTTTTAGTTTTCTGTCAAAGAAAACTGTTGCGCCGGCTTTGTCTGCTGTCCGTCCGCACTTTATTGTGCACATTTCTGTTCACTTTTTCTGTCTGCACATTTTTCTGTACATTTCTGTCGCATTTCTGTCGCGATTTTCACTTTATTCTTTTCTGTCCACGACTTTTCTGTCCGCACATTTTCTGTCCGCGATTTTTCTGTCCGCACTTTATTGTCCACCCATTTTCTGTCCGCACTGTATTCAGTCAGCACATTTTCTGTCCGCACTTTATTCTGTCCGCACTTTATTCTGTCCGCATTTTTTTCTGTCCGCCCTCAGATCTTAAAAACTGCTGAGGCTAGGGCTGCAAGTGATGTTGATCATCCACCCTCCAATCATCAAGCATGCCAAATTGCGGCCTCTAACCCTCAGGAGTTTATTTTATTAAAAAAGTTAGTTAGCCATAATCCTGCTTTTGGCAACGATATGGGACAGGCCACCACCGTGCCGTGGTTAAAGTTTCATGGGCCGCTGCTCATGCCGCATTACACCGAGACCACCGAAAGATCAATCTATTTTCGGTGGCCTTGATTATGTGCCGTAGCGGCTGTACTGAAAACTCGATTGCGCCGAAGAAACTTCGGCGCATTTTTTTAATTGTTATAACTTTGTTATTAATTTCTGTATTTTGCATGATTATCAATTTTAATTTTTCGATAATTTTAACTCAACAATTGTTGGTTTCTTTGATTAGTCTTTTATATTCGAGAATTTTAGCGTTTGGCGTTTTAAGTTGGTTTCGAGAAATTCATTATATTTCATTTTCATTATTTGGTGTTCTTCAGCCTATAAATACCCTTTGCTTACCTGTAGAAGTAAAATATTATATATACAATTTTACCCACACAATTATATATATATATATATATATACCATATATATATATATATATATATATATGTATGTGTGTGTGAGTGCGTCTAATTATATATATACATATATATATATATATTTCTCATATGCGTCACAATTATATATATATATATATGTGTGTGTGCGTGTTTTTCTATGTATATGAGTATATATGTATGTGTGTGCGTGTTTGTGTATGTATATGGTATATATATATATATATATGTGTGTATTTGTGTATTTATATGATATACATGTATATTATATAAAATAAATATATATATATATATATATATATATAATATACGTGTGGTACGTGTGTGATATATAATAATTCTGCAACTATGCAAACAGATATTAAAACCTTCTCACAGAAAACCAGACAGACTGCAAACAATGCGGGCTTCCCTAAAAAGGAATTTTTTTTATCAACAAAAACCATCCCAGCCCCCCCTCCCCAGAAAAGAAAGAAAAAAAAAAAGTCTTCGCCCATCAGTATGTCTTCTAACACTCATTCTTTTTTACTTATATTTTTTTACGAGACTCGAAAAGTTTACACAGGGAGTTTAAAATGGGGGGGGGCGCTTACCCCTACCATTTTCTTTTAACCTGGCGTTAAATATATTACCTGGGGCTGGTGGGGAGGGGTATGAGAAAGAGGAGGGGGTGGGGGTGGGGAGGGGATGCCGTGATTGCGTATGCATCAGATGCTAAACTATGCATAAAGTTGTGGCCGAAGAGGGAGACTCTAGCTAGTTGGCGCCGGCGTTAAATATATTCTATAAACTTGACAAAATGTTATGCATGAGATGACTATGGGGAGGCGTTTTGGAGAGGGGAGAAGAGGAGGAGGAGGGAAAGGGGTTTAGGGGGAGGGCCAAAACTTTTCGGGGAAGCCGAGAGTGCTGGAGCAATGAGGTGTTAGGTGTTGGCCCCCCCCTCGCGAAGTTTCGGAGATAAGAGAAAGGAGTCCCTGTGAGGTTGAGGAGGTGCAGATTCTGAGGAAAGGTGAGGAAGTTTGAGGTGAATAATAATAGTAATAATAATAATAATAATAATAATAATAATAATAATAATAAATAATAATAATAATATTAATAAATGGATTAGAAAGGACGTTGTCTCTTAGACAAGTCCTGTTAAAAAGCATGGCTGCATAATTTGAATTAATTTTATATTGAATCGCAGCCTTCTTTTATAATAATAATAATAATAATAATAATAATAATAATAATAATAATAATAATAATAATAATAATAATGTAGACATCATTTAAACCAAAAATAGTTTAAACTTGAATATCATCTAACTTTGACAAAATCGTTAACACACACCAGAAGAATAATATAAAATTATTTAAACCAAAAATATGAATCTTTCCTAACTTAGAGAAATTCATTTACACACCAGAATAATAAGAGATAATTATTTAAACCAAAAATATGAATCTTTCCTAACTTAGATCATTTGCTGAACAAACCAAAATATGAATCTTCATTTTCATAAACAGAATGATATTATTTAAACCAAAAATATGATTCAAATCTAACTTAGAGAAATTCATCTGCTCCTCAGAATGATATTGAATCATTTCAACCAAAAATATGGACCTTATCTAATTTAGAGAAATTCATTAGCACACCTGAATGATATTAAATTATTTGAACGAAAAATATGAATCTTATCTAACTCAGGGAAAATCATCAGCTCACCAGAATGATATTAAATTACGTAAACCAAAAATATGAATCTAATCTAACTTAGGCAAAACCATCAGCTCATCAGAATAGTGTTGAATTTGAATTCCTTATTAATCCTTAATTCGTTTTTTGACTTCTGGTTTGAGCTGTGAATTTGAAGAGGCATTTTATTCACATTCATCGACTGAGCTTCCCCAGACAGATTAAAATCCCACGTTGGATTATCTGTTCAAGTCCATCATAGGGATTTCTGCATGAAGCTTTAATTGCTTTGTGTTAATCCTTTTGTGTGGATTTTATTTTATTTTTTTTAAACAGTAGCTCTTGTTAGGTGGGTGTGGAGTGCATTGTTAATGTGGGGGTGGGTGGGGGTGTGACTGTGGGGGTACTTATGGGATAGGATATTGTGGGAGTTGGGGGGGACTGTTGAGGATTTTATTTTTTTTAACAGTAGCTTCTGTTAGGTGAGTGTGTAATTGATTGTTAGTGTGGGGGTGGGGAATGTGACTGTGGGGATACGTATGAGATAGGGTATTGTGGGAGTGTGGGGGAGACTGATGAGGATTTATTTTTTATTTTTAAAAATAGTAGCTTCTGTAAGGTGAGTGTGGAGTATATTGTTAGTGTGGGGGTAGGGGTGGAGAGGAAGTGGGCAGACTGTGGGGGTACGTATGGGGATAAGGTATTGTGGGGGTGTGGTGGACTGTGGGCCAAGTGTAGCCTATTTGGATTTTTTTCTTTATAAAAATAGTACCTCATGTTACATCAGTCTGTAGTGGACTGTTAGTGTGGGGGGAAAGGGCGGACTGTGGGGGTACGTTTAGGATTAGGTATTGTGGGGGTGGGGGGTGGACTGTGGGCCAAGTCATGCCTGTTTGGGTTAAAGATATTTGCTAAGGTTTTATGATTATATTTTTTTATATATGTCGCAAAAATAGAAGTGGCAGATTTTTTTTGCTACATTACTGTATCTTTTTTTTTTTAAATTATTGATAAATATAATATTGGACATTTTAATCTTTATAATTACATAATTCATTCTTAAGAAGACATATTTAAAGGCTTACGACAAAACGAGCTTTAAAAAAATGTTTGGCCCACATTAAAAAAAAATTAACCATGTGTGGTGACTATAACATTTTTTTATGCAAATTTCATCCGATAGTTTAGTTTCTGTAAAGAAAACTGTTTTGCCACTTTGTCTGTCCATCCAATTTATTCTGTCCGCCCCGTCAGATCTTAAAAACTACTGAGGCTAGAGGGCTGCAAATTGGTATGTTGATCGTCCACCCTAATCATCAAACATACCAAATTGTGCCACTCTAGCCTCCAGTAGTTTTCATTTTATTTAAGGTTAAAGTTAGCCATAATCGTGCTTCTGGCAACGATTTAGTATATGCCACCACTGGCCCATGGTTAACGTTGCACGGGCGCGGCTCATACAGCACTAGAATGAGACCACCGAAAGATAGATCATCTTCGGTGGCCTTGATATACGGTTTAGCGGCTGTACAGAAATCTCAATTAGCTAAACTCTAGCATTTTTGCTTACTGTTAATTGGAGCTTGTTTATTTTCTGTAGCAGTAGCGGTGGATTAGCTGCAGTCGCCATTAGTTTATTACTGTCATCTGGGACTCTCTCTCTCTCTCTCTCTCTCTCTCTCTCTCTCCTAATTCTCATCAAGTTAATAAAAAAGAATATAATTGAGTATGAAATGGAATGTGCATTTTAAGTTAAAGACTCTCTCTCTCTCTCTCTCTCTCTCTCATTAAGTTAATAGAAAAATATAATTGAGAATAGATGAAATGTTCGTATTTCAAGTTAAAGCTTCTCTCTCTCTCTCTCTCTCTCTCTCTCTCTGTGTGTGCTAATGAAAAGCAGGCTGCTTGCTTGGTTCTCTTATCCAAGTATTGTTTTTAAATCCCTGTCTGTTATGCAGTAATGGATAATATCATTTTCCCCCTTCCCCTACCCAATGGGAAGAGGAGGGGGGTTGGTGAAATGGTTGGAAGGGGGTAGGAAATGTAAGCCAGGGAGGGGTGGGAGAGGGGAGTGTGTATTGTGGCTGGGGGGCGGAAGGCGTGTGGTTACGCCAGTATTACTGCTGATGGAGTTATAAGGTTTATAACAAAAAAGGAAAAAAAAAGATATATAAAAATAAAAGAAAAATTTTTAAAAAGAAGATTTAATAAAGAAAAAATTGAAAAATAAAATAGGAAAAAAGGAAAAAATTAAATTTAAAAACAAAAGAAAAAATTATAAAAGAAAATATATTGAAGTTAAAATGGAAAAATAAAAAAAATTATAAAAGAAAATATAAAAAGAAAATATAAAAAGGAAAATACAATAAAGGAAAAAGATCTGAAAATTTAAAAGAGAAATTATAATGAAGAAAAAATTGAAAAATTAAAAGAAATTATAAAAGAAAATATAAAAAAGAAAAAATGAAAAAAATGAAAAATGAAAAAAGAAAAAATGAAAAAAAAAGAAAATATAAAAAAGAAAGAAGAAATAGAAAGAAAATACCTTCTCTGTGTTAGTACGGCCACGGGCCTTCTTTCTTCCCTTAGTGCTCCCTCGGTAACACTGTGGTGTCGTGACAGGGCCGACTTTCTTCTTCTCCCCCATTAATACGAGTAGTGGAAGTACTGAGGTCCTTATGGGTACGTCCGTGTATATTTTGTGTGTGTATGTATGTATGTATGTATGTATGTATGTATGTATGTATGTATGTATGTATATATATATATGTATATTTATATATATATATATATATATATATTTATATATATAATAATAATAATATTTGTATTTGTTACTTTTCAGTATATTCAATGTTTCTTTACGATTTTATACGAGAGTACATCAAGTATGTCCATAGTTGCAGATGAAAATGAGAGAGAGAGAGAGAGAGAGAGAGAGAGAGAGAGAGAGAGAGAGAGAGAGAGAGAGACTCGGCACTCCTCTCAGCTTTTCCAAGTTCCAATCTCTTCTTTGTCGTTCATATCGCTGGAGACAGATATTGAAATCCACTGAAACATTCGATTAGGTCTTCTTGACATCTCGACGCGTCACAGTGTGTGTGTGTATGTATGTAAGTATGTTTGTTTAATATAAGCTGTCTTGCAAGTAATTTTAGGTAACACTTTACATTGCCTTTCTCGAACATTTTTTGGTGTATGTATGTATGTATGTTTGTGTATGTCAATACAATGCCTTTTACAAATGTATTTCTGGGTTATGTATGTAATTATGTGTTTTAAGTATGTATGTCTTGTATGTATGTTTTTGATAAAACAACCAAGTCTTGCAAATCATTTTACTTAACAATTCAAAGTTATTTATTTTGGTGTGTGTGTATGTATGTTTATATGTGTATGTACATGTGTATGTATGTAAATACACAGTAGCCTTGGATGTCGTTTTATTTAACTATTTAAAATATTTTTTAATAATTTTTTTTTTTTTTTGCTTTTTTAAAGGGAGGTATATAATCTGATTTCAGTGTATGTAAATTCTCTCTCTCTTATCCTTTAAATAGGAAATATTTAACATATATATATATATATATATATATATATATATATATATATGTAAAATATTATATATATTATGTATATAATATGCTATGTATAAATTTGCTATGCATTTATGTGTTTATTTCTCATAAATAACTTTAAACTAATGTATATTTTCAATTCATTGAGATGAAATTTAGAAAATATTATTCGATTTTTTACATTTTGTTCAGATTCTTATCATCTCCTTTTTCTTCAGTCGTTATATTTCTCTCTCTCTCTCTCTCTCTCTCTCTCTCTCTCTCTCTCTCTCTCTCTCTCTCTCTCTCTCTCAGAGGGCTGGAGGAGTCTAGCACTCCCCAGCGATTCATAGAGTTATTCCGGAAATGGAATAGGTGACCAGGGCTCTCTCTCTCTCTCTCTCTCTCTCTCTCTCTCTCTCTCTCTGTACACCTACAGAATGGCTGGAGGAGTCTCTCCCTCTCTGCAAAGGATCATAGACCTATTCCGGAAATGGAATAGGTCCTCTCTCTCTCTCTCTCTCTTCTCTCTCTTGTATCCCCTGCATATAGAATAACAGAATCCCTCTCTCTCTCTCTCTCTCTCTCTCTCTTGTATAGATTATGCCTATAGAATAACACTCTCTCTCTCTCTCTCTCTCTCCTCTCTCTCTTATCTCTCTCTTCTTGTATAATATGCACCTATGGATAAAAGAATCCTCTCTCTCTCTCTCTCTCTCTCTCTTCATCTCCATGCCATCTCACCCTGTGTTGCCAGGATGCTTCAGCATCTGAACTGGCATTTGGTTCCTATTTGGGGGAGGGGAGGGGAGGAGAGGGAGAAGTGGGATAAATATGGATGGATGGCTGGATCCATCTCTCTTTTGTTGTGGAGTCTTGGGTTTCCTGCATGGTCCTGTTTTTTTTTATCTTGTTTATTTTATTATTATTTTTTTTTTGTGTGGGGACTTTCTTGAGGTTGGGAAGTTAGTTTAGCCTCTGACCTAGTTTCATATATATATATATATATATAGACACACACACATATATATATATATATATAATAAGTGATTTGGCTTTTCTCTGGTAAAAATATCTAATGTATTTTTGGTAAAAATTAACAAAATTTAGTTTGGTTTTACGTAAATGCATTAATTTTCTACACAAACATATATTACATATATATAATATATATGCATATGTATATATATATATACTGTATATATATACGTGTTATTTTTCCGTCATAATTGAACTTTACGTTTCATTATTTTTGGTCGTATTTTGACTTCCCAGTAAAATAAGGAAAATACAGACTTCGTTCAAAAGTTGATACACGTTTCTTCACTTAAAGTATAATATATTGACAGGGTCTCAGATTTCCTTGAGACAAAAGAACGAGTTTGAGCGTCTTTCTTTTTTTTTTTCTTTTTAGCTCAGAATCGATTCTTTTTTGTTTGTGTAGTTTATTTCTTATTATATATTTCCTTCGTACAGATACGTGTGTGTGTGTGTGTTTTTGTGTATATATATATATACATATGTGTATATATATGTATACTTTATATTTATATAAATATATGTACACACAATATATATATATACATTTGTGTTAATATATATTATGTATACTATATATATGTATATATATTTATATACATACACATAACATACTGACACAAACAAATACAAAAATACTTTTAATTATATTTGCCTTCAGAAAAACGTACCGATAAGGAGAGAAAAGAGAGAGAGAGAGAGAGAGAGAGAGAGAGAGAGAGAGAGAGAGAGAGAGAGAGAAGAGAGAGAGGAAATTAGACAAACAAGAAGATAAAATCTGAAATGGAAAATTAGCCTCTTGATAAACAACCGTTAAAAAATGCAACAGCACCTCGCCTTATCTTGCAAAAAAAAAATGTGGTTTATAATCAATATGCAAATGCAACATGCAGGCTGCGAATACAGCATTTCAAAATACCTGTATTTACCTGCAGTGTAATCTGGCAACCACGATATAGGAGGTGTGTTTACAAAACACTTTGTTCGAACGAGATTGCAAGGGATATTGATAATATGCACACACGCGTTTGCAAATAACGCTAGAGAGAGAGAGAGAGAGAGAGAGAGAAGAATGAATAATGTACATTGGTGGGGAAAGATAGTACACAATGCATAATGGAGAAGGATAAACAAGGTAAAGAATTATTTATGAAGAAGAGCTTAAGTGAATAATATTATATATATATATAATATATATATATATATATATATATATATATGCCCATTAACTGTGTAGTCACACAGCTTATTTCCTCGACCTCCTGCTTTGGGGGACGAGAGTCTCTTAGCATTCTAGAGTAGGCCTATAGAGAATTTTCACTTAGGCCTATAGATTAAGGGCATAAAAGGTCTGATGGTAAGGATGCATTGATATGTGGGCGTGCTCAAGCTTTTTCTTTTTCTCTATTTTGAAGTTGATATCTGTCTCTGAACTGAGAGAGAGAGAGAGAGTATAGAGAGAGAGAGAGAGAGAGAGAGAGACAGTATTATACAAAGTAGTGAGAATCTGTCGGAGAACCTTTTGTGTGTGTGTGTGTGTGTGTATTATACCAAGTAGTGAGGAATCTCAGAACCTTTGGAGAGAGAGAGAGAGAGAGAGAGAGAGATGTAATTGAATAAGACTATTTCCTTTATTTTGGAAATCGCACCTTCTCTGCTTGAAGTGTCAACAAAACTTAAAGTATTCTTCTTGCAACTTTGGCGTTGGAAGTTCATGATCACACAAACACACTCGAGGAAATGGCTCTCTCTCTCTCTCTCTCTCTCTCTCGACTTCATCTCGTACCTTTGACTGCATCGAATCTCTTTTTGACTTCAAACGGCTCTGAAGGTGAGAAGTGTAAAAGTGATACGTTTGAAACTTCGGAAACTCTCTCTCTCTCTCTCTCCTCGATTCGTGTGGACATCTACATGCCAGGTCATTCATCCACTTCCCTTCACCCACGTCCGTCATCCATCTCTCTCTCTCTCTCTCTCTCTCTCAGTCGTGTAATCATCCATACCAGGTCACATTCGGGAACATCAACCAAGGTCACCCATCCATTCCCTCATCCCATCCACCTGAGTCATCCATCGGATTTCGGTGGGCCCATTAGTGCCGCCCCACCTCCCTCCCCCTCCCCCTCCCCCTCCCCCTCCCGTGCCCCGGTGTGGCATCAGGTACGCAAACGACGATCAGGTCCTTTATATATGAGGTCATTTCTTCTCCGAATCCCCCGTCGCCTCCTGATGTCTGTTGTGGTTTTCGGCTCCTGGGGGGCTTGGGGCGGGGGGCGCTAGGCCAGGGGAACCTGCCCCTTAAAATCAGGGGGCTGGAAGGTCGAAAATGCCCCGGACTGACGCAGTTAAAATGTACCTCCAATAAGAGTCAAGTCGGAGGGCTGAAAAAGAGAGAGAGAGTGGGGGGGAGAGTGAGTGAGTTTTATTCACGTTTAGTCCTGATGTGTTTTTCGAATTTGAATGTCGTCGTATTTCTTTCCATTTGTTTATTCCCCTCCCTCCTATTTATTTCTTTCTGTTTATTCTCTACCTCCTATTTATTTCTCTCTGTTTATTCTCATTCCTCCTATTTATTTCTCTCTGTTTATTCTTCTCCCTCCTGTCGTATAACTCTCTGTTTATTCTCCTATTTATTTCTTTGTTTATTCTCATTCCTCCTGTTTATTTCTCTCTGTTTATTCTCCTCCCCACTCCTCTCCTATTCCCCCCCCCCTCTTCATCCACTGACACGGAATTCTGACACCTACGGGTGATTGTCTCAAAGCATCAAGTTGCTTGCTTTGCTGAGACCCGGTCTCTAATGATGCGGAACTCAAGTGCCTTACGATACGAAGCCTTAAAGACGATAGTTGCATACAGGGCGCTTCGGGATGATGCCTTCGTTTTTAAGTCGTCTTTGTCTCCTCCTCCTCCTCCTCCTCCTCCTCCTCCTCCTCCTCCTCCCTCCTCCTCCTCCTCCTCCGACTCAACCAACCTAGTATCTCTTTACTTCAAATTGGGTTTCGTGTCAGTTCAAATTATGACGCTCGGAATTGAAAAACAAACCTTCGCTCCCGAGGTTGCAGACTTTTCCTCCCCTCCTCCTTCCCCTCCTCCCTCCTCCTCCTCCTCCTCCTCCTCCCTCCTCCTCCTCCTCCTCCTCCCCTCAATCCACAACCCAAGTTTCTCTTCACTTCAAATTGGGTTTCGTGCCAGTTCAAATTATGACGCTTGGAATTGAAAACAAACTCTGAGCTCCCTAGGATTCGAACTCCTCTCCTCCTCCCTCCTCCTCCTCCTCCTCCTCCTCCTCCTCCTCCCCTCAATACACAACCCTAGTATCTCTTTACTTCAAATTGGGTTTCGTGTCAGGTCAAATTATGACGCTCGGAATTGAAAACAAGATCTTAGCTCAAGAGGTTTCGAAACTTCGTTTTATTTTTTTAAATGTTGTTTTTTTTTAAAAATCGGGGGTTGTTGGGTAGGGGTGAAAAAACCCTGGAGTTTGGAGTGGAAGGTGGGGGGGGGAAGGAGGGGGAGGTGGGAGAGGTCTGATTTATATGAAAGGAATTCCGGATTGCAGATTGCATCTTCATCCCGAATAATTTTGCGTATTTCTTCGGATGAACCTCAAATGGCCTTTTCATTTTTTTTTTTTTCTATTTTTCGTGATTCGGCTTCTTTTTTATGTAAGAAAGTGAGTTGCATTTGTTATTGTTGTTGTGTATTGCTTATTTATTTATTTATTTATTTATTTATTTATTTATTTATTTTTTGTTTAGAAAGGACTAGGAAATTGTTTAAATTCGCGTGCTTCAAATTTTGAAGGCGAATGAGAGATATATGGAGGACTTTCGCTCTCGTGCAGGATTCGAACTCGGGCATCCTATTTTGAGAGAGAGAGAGAGAGAGAGAGAGAGAGAGAGAGAGAGAGAGAGAGAGAGAGAGAAGCGTACCCGGAAATTCGACACATTCATGAAATATTCAGTTTGATGATCCTACCTGAAGCATGTCCTTCCCTTGTGACTTAATACCCTCCTTTTAGCTTTTAGGATTCAAAACACGCTCCTTTGACCTTTGACCCCCCCCTCCCTATTCTCACCCGCTGCCTACCCCGCTCCCCCCGCCTCCCTCCCCCTACGGCGATTGGTGAACTTGAGTTTTTTTAATGTTTATAATTGTGTGAGGTCGGGTGGCGAGTGTGTGTTTTGGGTGTGTTTTGTGTAGGTGTGTTTTGTATGTGTTTTGTGCCTCTGTGTGTATCTGTATGGCTGTTTTTTTTTTTTTTGCTTTGTTTATCATTGATAAAATAAATTTCAAATGTTTATGTATATATTATATGCATGTATATGTATATATATATGTATGTATATATATTTGTTTGTTTTCCTGTCTGTCATTATATCATTGCTTTCGCATACTACACATCGTTTATTCGTTTTTTTTATGTCTATCAACGTAAAATTTTATCCCTTGCCCCCTTACGTCTTTCTGTTTCACTTTATCAAATATCCTCTTAGTCTTCAATAACTTATAAACAGTCAGTCAATCAGTGTTGCATTCATTTGCACACCTGTTGGATTCCTTCCCACCTGTTTATCTGCATAATGTTTAATATCGTCTTTATTTTCTTGGGATTTTTTTTTTTATGAAGCCTAAGTTTTACCAAACTTTTTTTTTTTTGTTTTTAGTTTTCTGTAAAAGAAAGCTATTGTCCCCACTTTTTTCTGTCGCCCTCAGATCTTAAAAACTACAGAGCTAAGGGCTGCAAATTGGCATGTTGAACATCACCCTCAGTCATCAAACATACCAAATTACAGCCCTCCTGGCCTCAGTAGTTTTTATTTTATTTAAGGTTGAAGTTAGCCATAATCGGGCTTCTGGCAGTGATATAGGATAGTTCACCACCGGGTTGCGGTTAAAGTTCCATGGGCCGCGGCTTATACCGCATTATACCGAGACCACCGAAAGAATTATGTATTTTCGATGGCCTTGATTATACGCTGTACAGAAAACTCGATTGCGCCGAAGAAACTTCGGCCCATTTTCTACTTGTTATAATTTAGCTTTATTTGTTTCTATGTCATCTTTGAGTTATGCTTTACCTTTCTAATGGTCTATATAAATAGGGTTCATCTTCTGGATAATATAATAATAATGATGATGATAATAATAATAATAATAATTTCATGAGTCTCTCTCTCTCCTCTCTCCTAATAATAATAATAATAATAATAATAATAATAATTCCATAATTTCTGAATCTCTCTCTCTCTCTCTCTCTCTCTCTCTCTCTTCAAATCCTGTTTATGAACAAATCGGTCATGTTGGTATATAAAGGTCTTTTACGTAAATTGATCCTCATTTTCCGTAAAGACCTGGCATGATTTGTCCTGTAATTGTAGGCTGGTGAGAGAGTGACTGAGAGAGAGAGAAAAGAGAAGAGAGCACACTGTAGTTGTTATGATAACTGTTTAGTTTACTCGTTTGCCAAAGATTATGAATTATTTATCATTATTCATATTGTTATTTGGTTTATGTAGACAATTATCATAAGTTTACGTAAACGAAAATGTAAATGTATAAAACAAAGAGTCAGTAGAGATTAAGTAAAAACACGAACTCTCGCAAACCATCCACGTGACCAGGCGCCCAAGTTGCGTTCATTTTCCCCTAATGAAAACGTCAGAGCTGCGTTCATTCGTCTGTTGAAAAAGTAAGAAAACGTTTGCCACGTGGCTTCGTTCGCGCCGCAACACCACAATTTTTTTTTATTTATTTAATTTTTTTGGTGGGGGAGCTGTCGAGATCGTGAGTTAGAGGAAGTGAGAGAGAGAGAGAGAGAAGAGTAGAGGGTGTGCTGGGAGGAGAAAAGGAGAGAGAAGAGAGAGACAGAGAGAGAGAGAGTAAAGGGGCGTGTTAGGGAGGAGAGAGAGAGAGAGTAGAGGGGTGTTAGGGAGAGAAAGAGAGAAAAGAGAGTAAGGGGTGTTAGGAGGAGAAGAGAGAGAGTAGAGAGGGGTGTTAGGAAGGAGAAAGAGAGAGAGAGAGAGTAGAGGGGATGTTAGGGAGGAGAAAGAGAGAGTAGAGGGATTTTCGGGAGGAGTAAGAAGGAAAGAGAGAGAGAGAGAGAGATTTTATCGGTTGTCACTCAGAGTTTTCCCTGGCAGTACCAGGTTGGTCAGCTAAGCCGGGGGAAGGTTAATTGTTCTCTTTATGGAAATTTCGACAGCTTTTCCTGCTTAGGTCAGCAGTATTTTTTTTTTTTTTTTTTTTTTTAAATTTTAATTTTGGTGATCTTGAGTTTTGTAGCAGGTGATTATTATGTCGGAATAATATCTTCGTTTGTATAGTTTTTATAGAAAGGAAATATTGTTTATATGTGTCATATTATATATAATTATATATATATATATATATATATATATATATATATATATATATATACACACACACATACACACACACACACACACACAAATTACAAGTCTGTTATTGTATCCTTACAATTCCTCGTTATATATTCCAGCAGATTATTCTTATTCTTTCCAGCACTTCAAAATACAATTACTCTTTCAAACTCTTCTCCACTCACTTCAAAATACAATTCCTTCACCAGCAAAACGTCGTGTTTTGCCTGTCAGTTCGACGTCCATTAATATTTCATCCTTATTGCGGAAGTAATCTTTGACCTGTGACCTCTGACAGGTCAACTTTTACTTCCTAATTGCAACGAGATTCTGCCTCCATAACACTGCTAATATTATTTTCCTTCTTTTCAGGTAAGTGGTTTGGGAGGAGCTTGTGATGTTGATCGAGGAAAACCAGGTAAATTTCGACTCTAGATTTGAGACCTAAGGGATGAGAGAGAGAGAGAGAGAGAGAGAGAGAGAGAGAGAGAGAAAGGAAGGAAGGAAAAAATTAGGTAATTTCGTTCTAGATTTCCAGACCTGAGACCTAAAGGATAAAGTTTGCCTAGATTTCAGACCCGAGGGATGAGAGAGAGAGGTAGAGAGATAGGTGTTGTTGCAAATGGGTATATTTCAGTTCCAATTTCAGACCTGAGACCTGGGGGCACAGAGGGGTTAGTTGATTTTGAGATGGAGTGAACATATATTTCTATTTTAGATTGATCAGAATGAGGAGAACCAGTAATCAGTGTTGTTGCAAAATGAGGAGAACCAGCTGTAAGACCAGATGTAAAGACCTAAAGAGAGAGAGAGGGAGAGAATCAGAGTGTTTTTGCGTATGGGAAAAAGACCAGGTTTTGATTCTGATGGAGGAAAACAGAGGAGAAGTAGGAGATAGGTGTTGTTGCAAATGGAGGATATATTTCGGTTCCAATTTCAGACCTGAGAGAGAGAGAGAGAGAGAGAGAGAGAGAGTAGAGGTTAGTTGATTTTGCAGATGGAGTGAACATAATTTCTATTTTAGATTTCCAAGATCTAAGGAGAGAAGACCTGAGAGAGTAATCCCAGTGTTGTTGCAAATGAGGAGAACCAGAGTTCCAGATGTAAGACCTAAAAAGAGAGAGAGAGAGATTTACCTGTCAAAGGAACTGAGGAGCAGTAGTTAAAGAAGACGTAACGTCCCACAGCTTGGTATGTATCAAATGCAACGTACGAGGTATGAAGTATGTTATAGATGTAGCTGTTTCTAAATGTCACTGCTGTTTCTATAACTCTCTCTCTCTCTCTGTCTCTCTCTCTGCTCTGCCGAGATATCACTGACTGAGAAAATATTTGTGTTGTTTTACTAATTTTCAGCAATATTTTCCAACTCTCTCTCTCTCTCTCTCTAGGGTCTCTCTTTCAAAAAGCCACTTGATTTGTATCAAGTTTATATCTTTCAGTTTTGACCATGTAAGAGATATCGTCATTATTATAATGATTATAATGCAGTGGTGTCAGATTAGTAATCTCTCTCTCTTGAACACTTCTCTCTCTGCTTATTCAAGCCTTCATCTCCTCTTTATCCCAGAACTCCTTACCTTAATCTTCTTCCTGTGTCCTTAACATCCTCTCTCTCTCTCCCTGTCGCTCTTTCCTGCTCCCTTCCCCCTCCCTCCTCCCCTCTTCTCCCCTTCCCCCTTCCCCCTCCTCCCTTGGCCTTCCCCTTCCCTTCCCCATCTCTTATGCTTCACTTCCAGTTGTACGTATTTCATCCCGTTTCTTTCTCTTCTGAAGGGGAAATGAAATGAATCTCTGGATGCAAAACCCTCTCGACCTCCCTACCTCCCTTCCTCCCTCCTTCCCTCCCTTTCTTTGTCCCTTCGTGGATAACGAGGGCTGTATCTTGGGGCAATGGGTCTTCTCTATTTCTCCATTCCCTCCGTACAGTGAATGAGGCTTATTAGGATCGATTCCTTGGCGAATCTGCTTATATAGTGCGTTGATGGTGGACGCCAATCGGCTGATTGCTTGATATGTATTGTATGTTTTTGTTGAGGTCAGTTTGTGAAATGCCTGAGAGAAATTTCTCTCTTATCATGAACTCGTTGAATACAAGTCAGCGACTTATTGTTTGTCCTAAGCCGGTGGATCGTAACGATTTTATCCAGTATTTGCCCAAAGGTTCGTTCTCGATTCGTTCTCCTCTTGTGGTAGATGAATTGTTTCCAACATGTTTGTGATATGTTTTCGACATGTTTGTGATATGTTTTTTACATGTTTTCGACATGTTTGTGAGATGTTTTTCACATGTTTGTGATCTGTTTTCGACGTGTGTTTATGACATGTAGTTGTGGCCTTAATTTCATTGTGAAATGTGGCCGAGGCCATTTTAAGAAGTAGCTAGGAACCACTGAATTTAGAATTTTCGTGGGAAGCACTTGCCAAGGACTCGTTCTCCACTTGTCATGTTTGTGACAAGTATGGGATATGTTGCCGACATGTGTTTATGACCTGTCAAAGGACCTGAGAAGAGATTGCAAAAAATGAAGCCGAGGCCACATAAGATAGCTAAATATGTACAAGAATCGTTGAATTGAAAACTTTCGTGGAAAGCACTTGCCAAGGATTCGTTCTCCACTTACTGCGATGGATTTGTTTTCAACATGTTTTCGACATGCATGCGATATGTTGCCGACATATGTTTATGACATGTTTTACATGCAGTTGTGACTTTGATTTCACTGCGAAATGAAGCCAAGACATTTAAGAAGTAACAAGAAATCGTTGGTTTTAAAGCTTATGGTCTTCGACATGTTTGTGGTATGTATGAGATATGTTGCCGGCGCGTGTCTATGGCATGTTTACAACATTTAAAAAGTAACAAGAAATCATTAAGTTTAAAACTTATGGTCAATTACTTGTTTTCGTAGATGAGCTAATTGCCATTGAGTGTGCCTCACGGGGTGCGATGCTGGTGCGTTACAGGTTCTTTTGTAGCTTCCCATCGGCCCTAAATAACCCCTTTTCATTCCTTTTTACTGTACCTCCATTTATATTATCTTTCTTCCATCTTGCTATCCACCTTCTCCTAACAATTGATTCATAATGCAACTGCGAGGTTTTCTCCTGGTACACCTTTTAAACCTTTTAACTGTCAATTGCCCTTTCAGCAGTAATGACCAAAGGTCCTTCGCTTGATCTTTGGCCTAAACTCTATATAACCACCACTACCAAGACGTAACGAGAAATCTTTTGAATTTAAAGCTTGGCGTTCAAGGAGAGAGAAAGAAGGAAGTGTGTCCAATATATCTAAATTCTTTCCCTTTTTATAAAATAATCATGTGTTCAGCTCTTGTCGAATGCCGGGAAGGTCGAATGCAGGAGTATTGCCTTCTAATTTCGTGGGGTCTGACTGCGACCGCATCTAAATCTTTAGAAAGCTCCCGAGATGCATTTTCCCCGAGATGTGACCGAGTAGCGGGACCTTTCCCATATAAGCATTCATCTTAAAAACTTCATAGAATTTTATTGAAAATAATCTCATTATGTTTGCCCACACCCAAATTAAAACAGAGACACTAATCTAACTTAACCCCAACCAATTTTCTCTAACTTAACCTTGGGACATCTGCAAAGATACTTACCCAGGGCCTGGTGCAATACTAGCATACATCCCAGGAATTTGCTCTCGGGATCCTTTCAGACCGAGCAGAGAAGTACATAGTATATCTGGCTTCTTCAAAGGGAACGGCGTCGAATCAGATTTCTTTGGCGATTCGTGTTTTGCATGAAGGGAATTCTGCAGCGGATGTAGAAGAGATGTGATGTAGAGGTTTTTAGTTTTCTGTAAAAAGAAACTATTGTGCCGGCTTTGTCTGTCCATCCGCATCTTTTCATCTGTCCGCATTTTTATCAGGTGCTTTCAGAGGGACTAACAGTTGACATGCCAAATTGCAGCCCTGTAACCTCAGTAGTTTTTATTTTATTTAATGTTTCATTATATTAGCCATAACCCTTTGCATCTGGCAACGATATGAGATGCCACCACCGGGCCGTGGTTAAAGTTTCATGGGCAGCGGCTCACATCATTATGAACCACCGAAAGATAGAGCTATTTTCGGTATTGATTACGCTAAATCGGCTGTACAGAAACTGGATTGTCTTAATAATATTCGGCATTGTTTTACTTGTTTTCTGATGGTTTGGGTGAGTTCTGAAGTCCACATCAGGCCTCATACTCTTCCCTACACCTCTAAACGCTTGAGAAAGGTCGTGAGCTGGTTTATTTTAAGCCGACTTTCTCCAGAATGCAGTTAACAGCCGTGACTTCAGAAGCAAGGAGTTGGTTTACAGTACGCAAGCTTTATAATTGCTTGCGAAAGCAAAACGGAGTCCATACTCTCATTCATTTCAATTTTAAGCTCTTTTTACTAATATTTTATTCATCTTTTTGAATATGAGGAAAAAATTTTGAGAAGGTGGGATTGAGACTTCCCCAGCAGGAGGAGCTATTCTCCAGCAGGATGAACTCTTCCCCAGCAGGGGTAACTGTTCCTCACCAGGAGGAACTCTTCCCCCAGTTCCATCAGCTTTCATCATTCTTTTGAACCCAGCAGGAGGCTATCCCCAGCATGAAGAATTTTCTGGAACAAGAACTGCCCAGAGGAGCTATTCCCAGCAGGATTACTGTTCCCTAGCAGGAGGAGCTATTCCCCATCAGGAGGAGCTATATAATATCTCAGGAGGAACTCCTTCCCAGCAGGGACAAACTATTTTCCCATTCCCCAGCATTTTTGACCAATTTATTCACCAGCAGGAGGAACTATTCCCCAGCAGGAGGAACTATTCCCCATCAGGAGGAGCTATTCCCCATCAGGAGGAGCTATTCCCCAGCAGGAGGAACTCCTTCCCAGCAGGAGGAACTATTCCCCAGGAGGAGTTCACCCTCATTCCCATCTAAAAGCAGGAGCTCTTCTTATCAGGAGGAACTCTTCCCCAGCAGGAGGAAGTCTTCCCCAGCAGGAGGAACTCTTCCCCAGCAGGAGGAACTCCTTCCCAGCAGGAGGAACTCTTCCCCAGCAGGGGGAGGAGGAACTAGACTCAGTGTCTTACTTTTCTCCCATTTTGCATCTCGTCCGTAGAACTGGTCCCCATGAATGGCTTCAATGTTGGCAATTTCTTCTCCGTCCTTGAATGGGGGGAGGGGGAGGGTGAGGAACCACCTAGGATCCAGGGGCAGCAGCAATACGCGAGATGAAGAAGGACGTTCCCAAAGAAATTCTCACTTTGTTCACTCTTTGTTCATCTTTTTCTTTTTTTTTTTTTTTTTTTTTTTGACATCTCGGGAAAGACCCGACCGTGGATCAGCAGTCGCGCAAATAAATTTCTCTTTTTCTATCTCTCTCTTTCTCTGGTCTCTCTCTCTTGGGAATACTCTCTCTCTTTCTTACTTCTATTGTCTATTTGTTTTCTTCTTCTTCTTCTCTTCTTGTGTTTGCTTGTATACTCGAGAACTAAAGAGAGAGAGAGTTCAGAGAGAGGATGGTTTGACAGGAACCTCATAATGCATACTATGGCCATATTGTTTTCCCAAGTCTCTTTCCTGTTCTGATAGTAATCTTTTTCATTTTCAGTAAAGAGAGAGAGAAAAAAGGAGAGAGATTATTCCATTGATGACGATACTTGTATGCAAAAGGGATTTGAGTGAATTGGGACCAAAGAAGATTTTAGGGTACCATCGTTGAAATAAGATTTGGATAATGGCATGTAGGAGAGAGAGAGATTTTATTCTCAAAGATGATGACTGGTTTCAGAATGGATTATTGTATTGACACGCTTACCACAGAAAGCAGGAGATTTTTTCTTTACTTGAGAGATTTTTTAGAGAGAGAGAGAGAGAGAGATTGGTTTTCCTTGGCTACAAGATCTTGACGTACCTGTTTCTCAGCACCTCAATCATTCTTTGCGGGTTAAACTCTTATTCCTTCGTAATGGATTCTAATAAATTTTCAAAAAATTATTTAGCACTTATGTAATTTATCTTTAATTGTAACACTATGTATTGGGATGTTTTAGTTTTCTGTAAAGACAACCTGTTGTGCCGGCTTTGTCTGTCCGTCCGCACTTTATTCTGTCACAATTTTTCTGTCCCCCCTCCAGATCTAAAAAACTACTGAGGCTCTTTGAGGGCTGCAAAATGGATTTTGATCATCACCCTCAATCACCAAACATAAGTAAATTGCAGCCCTCTAGCCTCAATAATAGTTTTGATTTTATTTGCATTAAAGTCAGCCATAATCTGTTCTTTGTTTTCAACGATATAGGCCAGGCCACCACTTCCGTGGTTAAAGTTTCATTGGCTGCGGCTCATTTTCAGCATTCTACTCTTCCACCTCTTAGATAAGATCTATTTTCGATGGCCTTGATTATACGCTTAGGCGGCTGTACAGAAAAACTGCGTCGAAGTGAAACCTCTGCCGTCAGTCTGATCAGAAGGAAGCTTTAGAAATTTTTAGTTGTTAATTTTTTATTTATAACAAAGTTACATGCAATTACGTTCTGTATTGAACAATTCTAAAATCAAATAGGTTTATAATATAAAGTAATAAGACTTTATATAGAAATATTGCCACGTAGAAAGAAACAAATCAAGGTACCAGATGTTCGGATGAAATAAGATACCAATTTAGCGAACCGAAATTGTCCTTTGAAGGAATTTGTTGACTTTTAAAAAGATTTTTTATTTTCTTTTTTCTTATATGTTTGTACACTGTATATATATTAGGTATATATGTATATATATATATTTGCTATAATTTTGATATATATATATATATATATATATATATATTATATTTATATCTTTTATAATATCTAAATTCAAGATCAGCAGACAAGTTTTCCTAAATTCAATTCATCATAATTGAATAACTCCTATGCATGGGAAAAGATTTCTAATTTAGAGAGAGAGAGAGAGAGAGAGAGAGAGAGAGTCCGTTTTGAAAAGTACAAGGAGTTATGTAAAGATATGAAAGTCAGAAATCAGAAATGAGAGAGAGAGAGAGAGAGAGAGAGAGAGAGAGTTCAAATAAAACAACTGTGAATTTGAAGGTTGACCATTAGGCGTGGCACTGTGACGTGAGGAAGATGCGTTGCTAGGCAATGAATGATTCAAGCTTCGAAAAATAGTCAGTATAAGATTTGAAAAATGAGAGAGAGTATAGATAAGATATAAATAGTAGGTGGTCGACTGTGTGACAGTGAGAGAGAGAGAGAGAAAAAATTTGGAAACGAAGATAGAAAATATGTGTATAAGTGGTGTGTGTGTTGGTTGTGAGAGAGGGAGCTGATAAAATTTGAGAGAGAGAGATATTCGAACGAAGACATAAATGTGTGTGAGAGAAAGTTAGTAGATAAAGTATGAGAGAGAGAGAGAGAGAGACAGAGAGAGAGAGAGACTGGGACGAAGACATAAATGTGTGTGAGAGAAAGTTAGTAGATAAAGTATGAAAGAGAGAGAATCCGGTTTAGTAGGCAAATAGAGAAATTCAATGAAGAATGAATGTAATTAAGTGGAGAGTACAGTTTGAATAAAAAAGTTAGACTGTCAGAGTGAGAGAGAGAGAGAGAGAGAGGTCAGAGAGAGGGTGGGGTCTGAGAGAGAGAAACGTTATAAAGAAAGTGTAGGTTAAAGAAAAGAAGAAAAAAAGACGAATGTAACACAGTGAGAGACAGGAGTCCCAGATTGGCCGTAGGTGAAAATTGATTTTTTTTCGTGTTTTATACCTGTAAATTGGCCGAGTTCAGTTTACGTTTGACCAATACAACAGAGAGAAGGTATACAAAATTTTCTTTCATTTTTCGTTTTTGGCCCTGAACTTTTACTTTGGAGGGGTTATATATATATATATATATATATATAATACATATACATATACATATAATATTTATTATTATTTTTTATTATTGCTGTGGTTCGTTGGAACCACAAATTAATTATTTTATCGGTTTTTATTATATAAAAAATATTCACTTGTGGTTCCAACGATATACTAATAAATAATAATGCAAACGTGTATGTACATATATTCATATTTTTTCATTATTATTTTTTAGTATATATCGTTGGAACCACAAGTGAATATTTTTATCGATTTTTATTCTTTTTCTTTACATTTTATCAAATTTTTTGTACAATTTTAATTTTATCTCGTTTGTACTAGCATGATTCAGAATTGCTGTCAGCACATTCATGCATTTATTTTTGAGTTAATTTTTCACATGCTGAATACGTCAACATGTGTTGAATACGTCGACATATGTCAAATACGTCAACATAAGTCAAGTACGTCAACGTATGATAAATACGTCAACGTACGTTATATATGTTAACATATGTTAAATACGTCAACATATGTAATGGCGTCAACATATATTGAATACCCTAACATATGTTGAATACGTCAGATATATGAATTTTTAATTAAATTTACTCGGGAGGATTAAAATAAAGCTGTTCTGTATTATAAGTAATTTCTTTTAGAACTGTGGGGATTCATTTTTAATTTCCCTTCTTAAGTTTGTCTAGAATATTAATTATGGAAATATTTCCTGTTATTTCCTGTAATCTTTTTCTGTATATAAAATTTTAGGTTCAGCTAATGATTGGACTTGTGGTACCACTTAGGAGAGAGGGGTCTCTCTCTCTTATACCTCTCTCATTAGTGACTTTCAAGGAGACAAGTAAATACCAGCAGTGGATTAAGAACTAAATGTAACAATAACAATACTGGGGTCTCTTCTTCTCTCTCTCTCTCTCAAACGTTGCTGTATCACGTGCTCGGATTTTGGGCCTCATTTTGGTCAACCTTAACCAGACCTGACAGTGGATATCAAAGCGTCAGAGAGAGAGACCTTACAGACCTTTGCAGACCTTACAATTCGTTCAGGTTACCCCCAGGTCCCTCAGTGTGAGGCACCTTTGATGTCTACTCAGAGAGTTGCTAACGCATCTTCCCGGTATATTTTGCATCTTCCAGTCTTGGATGGTCTGGGATGCATCTAGATATTTGTCGACTTATTCTTAAACACATCTACGCTCACTCCTGTTATGTTCCTCAGATGAGCTGGTAGCATTGAATAGACGCTGCATTATCGATGCTGGTGCGTGGTGGATTAATGTCCTGTGTGCTTTCCTTAATTTTCCTGGTATAGTTTTTTGCACTATTAATCTACCTCTGCTTGCTTCTTTTGATAATTTTAGTTCCATGATGTTTTTGTAATTCCTTCTATCTGTTTCCATGCTTGAATTAATATATGTAGCGTTTCTTCTCCCTTTCAAGACTATATAAATTTAAGAATTGTAGTCTTTCCCAGTAGTCAAGGTCCTTAACTTCTTCTATTCTAGCTGTAAATGACCTTTGTACACTCTCTATTTGTGCAATATCCTTTTGGTAGTGGGGTACCATATTATATTGCAATATTCAAATGGACTACGTACGTACGTTTTATAAAGCATAATCATGTGTTCAGCTTTTCAGTTTTGAAGTGCCGGAACAACATTCCCATTTTTGCTTTGTATTTGCCAATAGAATTGCTATTTGATCATTGCATAACATATTCTATTCAACATCACACAAAGTCTTTAACTGGCTTCCCTTGTTTGTGATTGTCTCATTATTAGGTCCTTTATATGCATATAGCATTCCTACTTTATCACCATAGTTCATTGATTCAAATTTATCAGAGTTAAATACCATCCATTTATCTCTGCCCATTTATATATTTTTGTTTAGGTCTCTTTGTAGCGAGTTCCTATCTTCATCACAAGCAATTTCTATTTATTTTGTGTCATCTGGCAAAACTTTACTACTGAGTCCTTAACATTACTGTCTATGTCTGCAATCATAATCACAAACAGCAATGCAGCTAACACCGCACCCTGTGGTACACCGGATATTACTGTAGCTTCATCCGATTTCTCATCGTTTGCAATCATTATCTGTTTTCTATTTTGCAAAAAATTCTTTATCCATCTTCCTACTTTGTCAACAATGTTATGTTTTCTAATTTTTTCGCTAATATATTATGATCTACCTTGTCAAAAGCTTTTTGCAAAGTCTAGGTAAAACTACATCTGTATCTTTTTCATTTATCATATTTTTATATATGCTTTCATGATGGATCAACAGTTGGGTTTGTGTACTTTTTCCGGTACAAACCATGTTGTCCTATATTGAAATAATCTATTTTTCATTAAATGTTTCATTATATTTTTTTCATTACCCTTTCATATACTTTCATAATATGAGATGTCAGGACTCACAGGCCTATAATTACTTGGCTCTAGTCTTGAACCACTTTTGAAAAGTAGAGTAATATATGCTAATTTGTGCTCATCATAAATCTTGCCTGTATCTATACTTTGCCTTAATAATATTGCTAGCGGCTTTTACATTGAATGAACCACTTTTTAACAATATGGCAGGTACTCCATCTGGTCCTGCTGCTGATCCATTTTTAATTTCATTAATAGCCTGCACAATATCGGCTTCTGTAATATCTATATCTGATAAGTATTCAGTATTTTCATCTCTTATTTCTGTATCATTATCTTCATTGTCAATTCTAGGTGTAAATTCACTCTTATATCTTTCTGCAATATGTTACATATTTCCTTTTTTTCATTCGTTAATCGCCCTTCAATTTTAGAGGGCCTATTTCTACTCTTATTTTATTCATCTTTTTTGCATATGAATAAAAATTTTAGGGTTTTGCTTGATATTTTGTAGTGTCATTTCTTCAGGTTCCATTTTTCATTTTCTTTTGATTGTATAATCTTTTGTTCTGCATTTTCTATCTTACTTTTTAGTTCCATCACTTTCCATGCATTTCTTTCTTTTGCAAGAGCTTTTTCCACTTTCTAATTTTCTGAACAAGATCCTTCTGTCTCTTGGAATTGTGACTGATGCTTACTTTTTTCTTTGAATATATTTTTCCACTATTTCCTAATATTTTATATAATATATCGGTATTTACCTGTATATCATCACTTACAAATATGTTTTCCCATTCTTTGTTTAATTCTTCATTTATTTTTGACCAATTTATATTCTTACTATAAAAGTATTTTTTCCATATCCTTCCCATTTTTCGTCTCTTGCTTTTCTTTTTTGTTTTCGTATGTTCTGGAACGGACTGTTAATTCTATGACATTATGGTCCTAAATACTTGTTATATACTATTATTTCTTTAACAGTTCACCTCATTCTACAAATACTAGGTCTAAAATATTATCCTTTCTTGTTGGTAGGTGATTTATTTGCTGAATGTTATGTTCTAGTAGCATATCTAATAGCTTTTTCAAATTGCCTCTATCTTCTGCACTACTATTGCTCTCTTTTTATATGTATAAATACAACCACAGTCTCCTATTCGTTCTTTCCATTCTACAAAAGGAAAGTTAAAGTCTCAGGTTAGAGTATAGTCCAGTCCTTGTGATTTCTAAATTTCATCCAGTTTTTCAATTATTATGTCAAACTCTTAGTATTAGGGGTCTATATATTACAATGTTCACTAATTTTTCAGATTCAAATTCTCTACTGCTATTAATTCACATTCTGTGTTACTATATTTCTCACAGATTTTTCCTGATTGGCATCTTCCCATATAATGCGGTTCCCCTTGATTTCTATTTTTTTCTATCTGATCTATAAGTTTGGAAACCCTTTATCTGGTCATCATTACCAGTCTCTGGGAATACCAGGTTTCACTTATATTCAATATTTTCTATTTTTCATTTTTGGGTTAGTTCTTCAAGAACTCTATCTTTCTTTTTGAGTTACTCGAAACTAGACCCTGTGCGTTCATCACTATGATTGTTTGCATATCTCCATTATCTAATATGGGTAATAATAAGGATTTTCCTGTATGTCTCTTTCCTGTTCTGATATGTTGATCTTTTTCATTTCCAGAAATTCGTACATTAAAAATCCAACTTTTCCATTATATTTGTTCTTTCCAGTTTCATATTTATTCACTTTGTGCATAAACCTGCACTTATCTCATATCTGCACCATCCCTGCATCATAGATACATTGCTTGTTCTTTGTGTTATATCTAGGGAAAATGGCTCATATCGTGGTGCTGACTTTTCATAATGTGTTGTTGGCTTGGCTTTTTTGCCTTTCATCACATGACTTTTGTTCTTTTCTTTATTTGTTTCATTTTTTTCCTTGGTTTTTTATATGTATTTTATTTGATTTTTGATTTTGGTCTTTCATGGCTACAGGATGCATGTACCTACATTTCTTATTAAACCTACATCCATTTCTTCTTTCCAGTTTCTACATATTTTGGATGTAGATCTCTGCATTCCTTCATAGCCATCTAGATATACATTTACAGATCTCATAATTGTGACATATCTTGGGATGTTTATAATAACATCTTTCACCAAACCTGCAATTCCCTTTTTCAAAAGGGCATACTGTGTCTTTCTTTTCTTTTCTTTTTTCTTGTTCATTCCTCAGTATGGAGATCCGTACAACCTCAGATTTTATTTTTGATTTATCAGGTCATAATTTATTTCTTTCATGTATGTTGCTGTATTGCCTCATATGTAGAATCTATGAGTTTCTCTGCATCCATACTATTATCCTGTTCTTTGTTTTCATTAATCTTTTCTCTCTTCAGTCTTATTTTCTTCTATTTTCCTTCTTTCTTTCTTCATCTTCTTCATCTTCTTCATCCCCTCCACAATCTGTACATTAAGTCTTTGATTTAATGACCTTGTCTATCCATACTAGACATGGAGCAAAAATATTTTGTGTCCTTATTTCTATTTTGCTCAACTTCAGCACATGACGGTGTGTCGGTACGTGGCAAGCATAGCATTTCCTAATCAGGTTTTGTGGATTTACAATGCTATACCACACTTCTACATAATTTACATGCTTTAGGCATCCGTTTGCCTATTGCATCAATCAATATATTCACTAATTCCACTTTTACTTATTTTCTTTTGATGGAATGTGTTGATTTTTGTAGATTTTCTTTATAAGTCTTTGATAACTTGAACTTTCATTGCATTCCTTCTATTATTTTCATTATATTTTCTACAGATTTGTTCCAGCTTGAAGGATCGTATCCTTTCAATATGTCTGTGAATGATTTCACATCTTTTGGTCAATGCTGCAATTAATTCCATGATCAGCAAACCAAGTTCTTCCTGCCAATTCATCGTAATATCACTGATGCAAGCTTAGATTTCGCCACCTTTTACCACTGTTGGCTGATTCTCCATGATTTTCTGATTTTATTAATTCACCATACAACTTATTAGACGGTTTTTCGCTCTAATCTGATATTAAGCTAATCACCGATAGTTCACGAACACTTTTTAGCTATATTTCATTCGCTAATTGTATGTAAGACGCGCATTATCGGGTGATTATCCAGACCATGAACGATTACGTCTCACTGAGAGAATGTCACATCACAGAGAGAGAGAGAGAGAGAGAGAGAGAGAGAGAGAGAGAGAGACGGGGGGTTCGAGAGAAGCAAACCCCATTTTGCAAACATGAGATTTTTATTTCGAATAGTAGAGGAGTTTGTGTTACTGAACAGATTAGCTTCGGACGTGGGCCTAAATCTTATACTCTGATTTTGCTTGAAAAGAGATGAGAGAGAGAGAGAGAACAGAGGGACTGAGAGAGTCTTAGAGAGAACAGTCTCTCACTCTACTTCTCTAATTTCTAAGTCTGAATGTCTGTCTGATCTCAATATAAATCCATTGTATATAAGGTTTTAAACAGAATATATATTATATAGGAATCTGCTGTAAACAGAAAAGAGGTGTTAGAGAGAGAGTAGAGAGAGAGAGAGAGAGAGAGAAAAGAGAGTTCTCGATCTCCTCCTTTCAAACAGAAGAGGGTCTATCTGGACAATTGAGTAAACAGAGAGATAGAGGGAGACAGAGAGAGCTTACTCTTCCGAACGGCCTGTAAATGGAAAGGGGTATCAGAGATTTAGAGAAGACAGAGAGAGAGAGAGAAGAGAGAGAAAGAGAAAGGGAGAAACAGGAATTCTCCGGAAACATTCAATCTATTCAATTTAAGTTTTTTTTATCAAACAGACCAAAAATTGTTAGACAAAAGTCTATCACACTTGAAGAAAACCCATTTGAGAAAGACAAATAGGTGGTTATTTGACAGCGATATTTGAAAAGAAGCGTTATATATGAACATTTCTGTGCTCATTTTTCCGTAACCCAGACGAACAGGTTTTCTTAATTTTTTTTTTTTTAGCTCTGAAGTGTCCGTAAACTCCGGAGGTTGAGAGGGTGAGAGAGAGAGAGAGAGGGAGAGAGGAGAGAGAGAGAGAGTGAGAGAGAGAGATAAGATCATGTCGAGAGTGGCTAGTTTTTGACACCTCCTGTAATTCAGGGTTTGGGATGGAAAGTTAGACAGTGAGAGTGGTACTGGAAAGAGAGAGAGAGAGAGACAGACAGTTTTCAGAGAGCATCAGTTACTCTTTGTTTGGGAAGATGGTGTGTGGCTTGCCCTTGTTTATTTAAGGGGGGTGAGGGTGAAAAGGAGGGGGAAATTTGAAGGGACCTTGGTCCTTATTTCATCCAGGTTGTTTAGTAGAAATCTTCTTTAGGAGGAATTGCAGCATAGGTATAACGCTTGTTTATCTCAAACTACTTGTTTATTGGTGTTGTACCGAAGTTTAAACTTGAACTGTTGTGAAAACTGGGGCTTTTAAATTTTGTTTGGGGGAGCATGTTTTGTTTACTTAAATTTTGTTTATTTAATATATTTGATTATTTTATATATTGTTTGTTTCAATATTCATTTATATATTTGTCTCTATAAAACTTTGATCGTTCTCTAAGATTTTGTCCATTAACATTTGTTTACTGTTTGTTTATTGAAACTTTATTTAAATGCTAAATTGTTTACTTTAAACTATTATTTTATTATTATTATTTAATTATTATTATTTATTATTGTTCCTCCAAAGGATTATTATTATTATTATTTTTATTATTCAGTGATGGTCAGTGTTGCGACTGACTGAACAGCAGAATAAAAAAAGTTTGCCAATTGTTTGAAACAATCCCAAAGAAATTATTTGCCTATGTCAATTATTATTATTATTATTATTATTATTATTATTATTAGGATTATTATTATTTTGTATTATTATTATTATTATCTCAGAAGATGAAACCTATTCTGGTCCCTCTTTGATATTGGCCACTTACTTGGAAATTCAAGCTTTGAAAAAAATTGAATTTTATCTAGAGATTGGAGAGATGAGAGAGATTTGAGAGAGCAGAGAGAGAGAGAGAGAGAGAGTAATAGAAATACAGAAAAGAGACTGGGGAATTATTTATGCGAAGATGAAATTACACTAATAAAATAAATAACTAAAAATTGGCAAAGGGAAATTAAAATGATTAAAATATAGAGAGAGAGAAATTAGCACAAATCTAAGAGATTTTTTTCCAAATTTTTTATTTAAACAAATCAAAGGTGAATTGTGCACCTTTTACGTCTCTCTCTCTCTCTCAAACCAATCTCTCTCTCTCTCTCTCTCTCTCTCTCTCTCTCCTTGCAAAATCAATATCTCTGCTGAGCCAATCTGGAAGGTTTCTCTCTCCGGGGACAAGCTGTCTAGGGCAGTTTGGTAAATTTTCACTTGTCAAAGACAAACTTTCCAGAAGAAGAAGAAGGAGGAGGGATTTGGAGGGGAAGGAGGATTACGACGAGGATTGAGGAGGAGGATTTGGCCAATGGGGATGGAGGATTTGGAGTTTGATGGATGAGGGAGGAGGGAGGGGTGGGGTGAGGGAGAAAGTCAGCAAAACGATGGAGAGGATATTTAGGAGGAGGAGTTTGAGACCAAAATATACAATGGAGGACGTTGGAGGAGGAATGGAGGGAATGTTTCTGGAGGAGCAGGAGAGTCTTTCAGTTTTACCTTTCGGAGGAAATCGAGGAGGAGGAGGCTGAATGAGCCGCGGTCATGAAAGATTTTTAACCACGGGATGGTGGTGGCATGTTCTAGGACTTATCAAATGAGGAACGATTTTAGGAAGAGGAGCCTTGAATAAATTTTTGAGGAGGAGGATGGAGGAAGAGAGGGGATGGAAATTGGATGGTTGACATTTTTAACCTACAGAAATGGTACAAACATACCAAATTGCAGCCCTTGAGACTCAGTAGTTTTTATTTTATTTAAGAGAAAAATGATCAGCTAAGAGAGTGCTTTTTGGCAATGATATAGATTTTTTAACCACCGGGCCTTGGCTAAAGAAATCATCGGCGGCGGCTCACAGCAGTAAAAACTGAGACCACCGAAAGGTCTTGATCTGTTTTTTCAAAAATTGATTAAGAAGCTTAGGCGGCTGTACAGAAAACCTGATTATCTTTTAAAAACTAAGCTTGATATTTTTTTTTACGCTATTTCAAGTGATTTCGAAGAGCCGTCCAAATTTTACTAGGGCCTGTCAAAATCTTTACTTTTGCCAATTGTCATCCGGCAATGTCTCGAATTAAATTCTTTAATGGAAAACACTTAAAAAACGTTTCCTGCATTCATAAAACACCATTTCATATACCGTTTGGTTTCCCATAAAAAATTTTCTTAATATTCTTGTTTCCCAAAACCCATTACTAACTCTAGAACGTTTTTATTTTCACAAAACACCATTTTCTTAAGATTATGATTTGAAAATTCAATATATTAGAGGTGGTCTGATTCTGATTAACATTCTCTGAAATAATTATCAGAAGTGACTCTTGTCTTTTATGAAAAAGAGATTACGTCTGATGAATAAATAAAAGCAACTTTGTCAGGTATTGGACGTTGAAGCTTTTTAAGTGTCTGAGGCTAAATAATTAGCAGGCACTTTTGGTTATGTCACGATAGCGCAGACGCTCGTGGGAATTATTCCTTCCAATGAATTTTGATTTTGACACTTGGATTTGCGGCAGGTGTACCTTCCTCTCTCTCTCTCTCTCTCTCTCTAAATTGTAATGTGTGTATTTACATATATATGTTTATATTATATATATATATAGTATATATATATATATATATATATATATATATATATATATATATATATATATATATATATATATATATATATTATATATATATATATATATATATATATATATATATATATATATATATATATATATCACATATACACACACATTTACACATATATTTATGTAAATATATAAATTTCTGACTCACATCAGGATCAGACCAGGGCTTTCAAATGACCAGAGCCTGGGTTCGATCTGATGTGAATCAGAAATTTATTTCTGTTCCACATGTAATTGTGTTTGATATTTCTGTCATATACAAATATATATATTACAATTTAGAGAGAGAGAGAGAAAGGAAGGTTAGGTTTATATATATATATATATATATATATATATATATATGTATATATATATATATATATATATATATATATATATATATATATATATATATATATATATATATATATATATATATATACACACACACACACACACACACACACATACATACATAAAGTCTCTTGCAATAAGTTCTACTCATACGCCATTGTGTCTTTAAACATCCCACCATAAACCTTGAAAAATGAGCGATAAACCCATGAAACGACCAACATATATATTTTTCTCATTTCTCTCTTGTCATCCGAGAAACGATCTTTACAGATATGGATTCGAATATCAGCCACCACGGTGTCTTTGTGGTCAAACCTGGTTCGGTCTTGAATTTCCCATTTTTTTTGTTTTATCGCAGCGATAAACTCAGCTCGCTATTCCTTCATTCAACCATCTCTCTCTCTCTCTCTCTCTCTCTCTCTCTCTCTCTCTCTGTGTAGAAAAAGTTTGGTTTTTCATTATTGTTTTTCTTTCGTATTGGGAATTTATTTTTTTATTTTTTCAATAGAAAGGTTTGGGTTCTTTGACTGCCGCGCCCCTTTGTGAAAGGAATGGTAATTGTGTATACACACACATGTATATATATGTATATGTACATATATGTACATATATATATATATATATATATATATATATATATATATATATATATATATATATATATATATATATTAATGTGTGTGTATATATATGAACTTGACATTCATCCTGTTAATAATATTAAATATTTATAATCATTATTCGTATCTATTAATCATTCATACAACTTATCTCTATTTACTTTTAAGGAACAGATTATTTTTTCACGTCCATTATTATCAGTTAATTATTTATTCCCATTTCCGACACTTACAAAGAATTTTCTTCAGCCAAATTGACGGAGGAAATATTTGATTTCAATTCTGCTGTACCGAACGGAAGGCGATGGACGAGAGAGAGAGAGAGAGAGAGAAGAGAGAAAATCGTATGTTTAAAAACGACAAATGTGTGTACTTATGTACTCTTAGAGACACATGCAAATACAACGTATTGCTTTGACAACCGTATTTGCTCAGAAATTATACTTGTCAACAAAGTTATTTTAATTTTATTTTACGTGGTGGTGTATTTCAGGCCGACGTTCCATTAACGCTGATTCAACCCCCTCCCCTTCCTCCTCCTCCCCTCCCCCTCCCCCTCCCCATTTTACGTCCACACAGCATATCGTATTCTGTTCCTAAATTAGGTTCAGTCACGCCTGTCAGGTACAGTCAGGCACGTCTGACAGACTTGTATTTCTCTGTGCACACGACCTATCTGTCTGTCTGTCTAATTATTTATCTGCCTGTCTTCCTACCTGTCTATCTCTCTATCTGTCTATCTATCTATCTATATATATATATATATATATATATATATATATATATATATATATATGCTATATATATATATATATATATATATATATATATATGTATATATATGTATATATATATATATATATATACTATTATTGTGTATATATATGTATGGC
>NC_089745.1:690917-710917 GCF_040412425.1 Macrobrachium rosenbergii | reverse complement strand
GATTTAAAGAAAGAAAGGAAAAAATATTTCAGTTTAGTAATTTAAATATTTTGTATTAAAAAAAAGTAAAAAATGCGCCGAAGTTTCTTAGGCGCAATGAATTCTGTACAGCGTATATCAAGGCCACCGAAAAATAGATCTATCTCGGTGGTCTCGGCATAATGATGTATGAGCTGCGCTCCGCATGAAACTTTAACCACGGGTCCGGTGGCTGCCCTATATCATTGCCAGACGCACGATTATGGCTAAATTTAACCATAAATAAAATAAAAACTTCACTGAGGCTAGATGGCTGTAATTTGGCATGTTTGAATATTGGAGGGTGGATGATCACCATGCCAATTGCAGCCCTCTAGCCTCAGTAGTTTTTAAGATCTGAGCGGACAGAAAAACTGCGGACGGACAGACAAAGCCGGCACAATAGTTTTCTTTTACAGAAAACTAAATATGAATTTAAGAAAACGGCCCAGAATCTCGTTAGGCAAATAAATGTTCCCCGTAGGGGGTTAGAGCAATCTATGCACCTGACGTGATGCACTGTAGGCATTACTTAAGGATCTTTGCCCTAGTTGCAACCCCTTTCATTCCTTTTACTGTACCTCTGTTCATATTCTCTATCTTCTATCTTATTTCCCAACCTCTTCTAACGATTGATTCATAGTGCAACTGCTTTGAGGTTTTCCTCCTGTTACACCTTTCAAGCCTTCTACTCTCAATTTCCGTTTCAGCTCTGAATGACCTCATAGATCCCAGAGCTTGGCCTTTGGCCTAAATTCTATGTTCCATTCCATTCCATTCCAAGGGACGAGATGAAATTATAACTAGTGAATTATTTGTGTCCCCTCTGATAATTCACGAAGCATTTTTTATATTCCCGGGAATCGTTCCCTGGAATGATGAATTACTTGGGTATTTGAGGACGCTGCTTTTGGATAAATGAGATCTGGGGCCGTAAGATATGATAATGAGAGAGAGAGAGAGAGAGAGAGAGAGAGAGAGAGAGAGAGAGAGAGAGAGAGAGAGAGAGAGTTGTTGAGTTGGTGAATATCAGTTGGAAAATGGATGTTATATTTTCTGAAGACAGTTAGTTTAAGATGGTATATTATGAACTTCATATAGAAAGGATAATGAATTTTTATTCTTAAGAAGAAGAGAGAGAGAGAGAGAGAGAGAGAGAATTAAAACGATTCCTTACTTATATTCTTCCAGTGGCAACTCGCCTTGAAGACAAGAGAGAGAGAGAGAGAGAGAGAGAGAGAGAATTACGATAACCTTACATATTCTTAGTGGTTACTACTAGCTTTGAAAACAGAGACGTGAAATCGCTCGCCATTTGAAACTGCCCTTTGGATTATTTACAGCATATTGGACCTTGCGGCTGAGACCGTCTGGAAATCCGATTTTCTTTCGATTTTCTCTCATATTGTATGAAGGTATTTTTCTGTTCGCCGTTTCCGTCGGTTCCGCAAACATTTGCGGTTCCTCGGGGTGTTTTGCGGTCAATCAGTGCTGTTATCGCGATCGTGTTTTCGTTACAAAGTCCCCCCGTTGAGGGGGCTGGTGGTGTTTCATTCCTTTTACTGTACCTCCTTTCATATTCTCTTTCTTCCATCTTACTTTCCTCAACCTTCTCCTAATGGTTGATTCATAGTGTAACTGTTACGCCTTTCAAACCTTTTCAACTGTCAATTTCCGTTTCAGCTCTGAATGACCTCATACGTTCCAGAGGTTGGCCTTTGGCCTAAATTCTGTATTCAGTTCAGTTCAATTCTGTATTCTATATTCGTTACAAAGTCGTGTTTTTTTTAATTCATTCCAGTGTATTTATGTTTTTCTGAGTAATTCCAGTACTGGGATGGTTTTGATTCATGTTTTTAATATTTCACATTAGCCAAATTCTTTCCTGACTGACTGACCACAGAGTTGCTTAGAATACCTGGAAAAGTGTGTAGTATTTTGTTGGGAACAAGGAGCACCGAGACGGGCATAATGAGACTTCAGAACGGAAGGACAGATTGTTTTGAAACACGAAAACACTTATTATTATTATTATTATTATTATTATTATTATTATTATTATTATTATTATTATTATTATTATTATTAAAATGAACCCTATTCATATGGAACAAGCTCACCAAAGGGGCCACTGACTTGAAATTCAAGCTTCCAGAGAATGTTATTATTATTATTATTATTGTTATTATTATTATTATTATTATTATTATTATTATTATTATTATTATTATTATTATTATTCAGAAGATCAACTGAATTCGTATGTGGAACAAGCCCAAAATGGGGCCACTGACTTGAAATTTAAGCTTCCAAAGAATATGTTATTATTATTATTATTATTATTATTATTATTATTATTATTATTATTATTATTATATTATTCAGAAGATCAACCCAATTCATTATGGAACAAGCCTAAAATAGCCACTGACTTGAAATCAAGCTTCCAAAGAATATGTTATTATTATTATTATTATTATTATTATTATTATTATTATTATTATTATTATTATTATTATTATTATTATTATTATTATTATTATTAAAAATCTTCTTCACAATCCCGTGAATATGTTTATAAAATACAAATCCACATTTATGTAAAGTGTTGTATTCACAAAATAAATGAATTCAAGACTTTCGAGCCCTGCTCAGCTCCTTTTTCCTGGCTGAAGAAGGGGCTGAGCAGGCCTCAAGCTCCTGGAATTCATTTAATTTTTGTAAATACAGTACTTTACATAAATGTGGTTTTGTATTTAACTATTATTATTATTATTATTATTATTATTATTATTATTATTATTATTATTATTATTATTATTATTATTCAGAAGATCAACCTAATTCATTATGGAACAAGCCCAAAATGGGCCACTGACTTGAAATTCAAGTTTCCAAAGAATATATAATTATTATTATTATTATTATTATTATTATTATTATTATTATTATTATTATTATTATTATCTCAGAAGATCAACCAATTCATATGGAACAAAAGCCCACAATGGGACCACTGACTCTGAAATTCAAGCTTCCAAAAGTATATTACGGTGTTCACGGAAAGAATTAACGGTGCAAAAATGATGGCATAACTCAAGTAATAAAAAAAGCGTGGAAATTTAAACACAAAAGTCAAATAAAAACACATGGAAATATAAACACTTATTTATGAACAGAGATGAGATTGTGAATAAAAGATGGAACGACAGACTTCTGCATTTGGTGCCGAGTTGATTGATAGCAGGGCAGAGGAACTTGCAGAGATGTGTGAAAGGATTTGAAAAATGTTTTTAGGAGAGAGGTTTGGGAGATGGCGAAAAAAAAAAAGAACAGAATCTTGAAAAATGAGGTGATGAATTTAATGTATGTTATGTGTGAGGCAGGAAGTTTTTCCAGTAATTTACATGAAGATTGTGAAACGGAGGTGTGTGTGTGTATGTGTGTGTCAGCTAGAGGCCGCAGGGACGCTGCAAAGAACCCTAAGTAATGCCTACAGTGCACCGCGTAAGATGCAAAGACGGCATTACCACCCCAAGGGGATTTGGAGTAGGGAGTCACTGAAGAATTTCACATGAAGATAAGATGTAGTGGTTAAATAGTTTTTTTTTTTTCTTATATAAAAATATGAATGGCTGTACTTTGAGGTGGTTTGGATCTGTTGAGAGAACAGGAAGATGAATAATTTATTATATGTAATGGTAGATTTGGTAGTTCATTTCATAATGATCAGCTGTTTCCAGTCCGTAGATTACCATTCTGTATTTTGATTCTCTCTCTCTCTCTCTCTCTCTCTCTCTCTCTCTCTCTCTCTCTCTCTCTCTCTCTCTCTCTCTCTCTCTCTCAATCTGGTGTGTTGATACAGACTGGTAAATTCACAATTTAACCTCAATCTTTCTTTCTGTTAAATCATCATTAGAATAAGTCTCTCTCTCTCTCTCTCTCTCTCTCTCTCTCTCTCTCTCTCTCTCTCTCTCTCTCTCTCGTTATGGCCCAATCAGGCGAGTAGACCTTTTGACTCATCTCTTTCCGGAGAACTCTTGAAGGGGCTGAAACCAATCTCCTCTTAGGCCGCGTCAAAGGCCGCTAGATTTCACCTCCTACAAAGTTTTAATTGATAACTTCTCTTGAGGCAATAATTAAACAGCATTAGACGATTTTTTTTTCTCTTTCTCTCTTTCTATCTTTCTATCTTTCTGTCTTTGTGTTGTTTCTTAATCTTTTTATTCTTCTGTGTAGGACGGTTGATTTCAGTCAGTGCCAGAAAAGGGAATAATAATTTATATGTATATATATATATATATATATATATATATATATATATATTTGTATATATAACATATATATATATATATATATATATATACATGTATATGTGTGTAATGAATGTATATATATATATATATATATATATATATATATATATATATATATATATATATATATATATATATATATATATATATATATATATATATGACCTGTTTCCCAAGAATGTGTGCTCATTATAAATAACGGTAATCCACAAGATTTTTTTTTTTGCAAACGTCAAACGTAAAAAAAATCCGTTTCTCTCTCTCTCTCTCTTCTTCTTCTCTCTTTCTCTCTCTCTCTCTCTCTCTTTCTGATTTTATGTTTGTATATATATATATATATATATATATATATATATATATATATATATATATATATATATATATATATATATCAGGAGTTAGTGTTATGTAAAAATGATTTATTAAAGACAGTTTTTTCTGCAATGAAATCGAGGAGGTTGTTTTAACAACAGGTTGAGCTTAAAAATATAAATAAATAAAAGAAAGTGGCACATTTATGATTCATTTAACAATGGATATAGTCAATGCAAATAATAGCACTTTGTTAGAAGTAGTAACTGAATTACCGAAACAAATAATAGCTTTAATGCAAATACAACCCAAAAAAAAATGAGCATAAACCTTTGGATACAGGAAACCACAGGACAAGACTTCCCGTCTTCGTAACGCTGGAGAGAGAGAGAGAGAGAGAGAGAGAGAAGACTATTACTTTGAGTTGAAGTTTTGCCAGAGAAAAATATTATTATTATTATTATTATTATTATTATTATTATTATTAGAGCTAGTAAAGGTATGGGCGTTATAGTATATATATATATATATATATATATATATATATATATATATATATATATATGTATGTATGTATATAATGTTTCATATCTTTACCAGCTCTCAATCAAAATGTTACTCTGTGAAAAAATAACCAGTGAAATTAGACAAATTAAAAGATATATCTTCTTATTCCAGTCCCAAGGCTCACTGACAGACTGAATTAAGTAGCGTCGCGTCCAATCCAGAGAAAGACGTCGATAATTAAGAAAAAAAATTTTCTATAAACTAAATTTATTTGGGGGTTGAAAGTCACCTAGAACAGAAGTATAGAAGAGTTATCCTTGCTAAGGGTTCCGTTTTCTTTGATATTCGTATATTTTCGTATAGCCTCCCCCCCTCCCCCGTACCCCAAAGCAGAGGACAAGGGGTGCCACCCCAATCTAGCTACTGTAGAAACGCTTTCTAAATATTATTTTATGAATATTAATAGTCTATTTATTTTGCGGATAGTCTCTGATAGAATAGAATTCACTTATGAAGAGATTGGAGACATCAATGCTCTTTTAATTATTTAATAATATGGTCGTGTTGTATTTGGCTTCGTTACAAAAAATACGGGTTTTTCTTTCTTTTTGGCAAAATTAAAATTGACCTAAATAGTATAAAATATATATATATATATATATATATATATATATATATATATGTATATACATATATATATGTACACATACTGTATATATATATATATATATATATATATATATATATATATATACTCTCTTATATATAATACACACACCCCGCACCATATACATATAATAACCAGTGAATGGAAAAATAAAATTTAATAAAATTCCTATGAAAATGTGCACTGCCCCTAATTAACATAGGCTTTCAGTAAATCTGCACATAATAGCACTGGTCAATTTCAGTGTCTGTCTCACAACCTTTCTGCCCATGTACACTTTCATTCTTTGCCTCCGGAATAAAGTAAAAATATCTCTTTATGTTTTCATGTCCACGTTTTTAAGAGCATAAATCCTGTGTAGCCTTCAATATGGTAATGAGGAAAGTGGATGCACTTAGGAACACGGCCAAAAGTTTCAAATATCTTGATAATATTTTAGACAGTGCATTAAGGTTAGCAAAAATTGGCCTCTTTTATTTTTCTGAAGAGAAAACTGTTTGTGCTGGCTTTGTATGTCCGTCCGTGCTTTTTCTGTGCGCCCTCAGATCTTAAAACCACTGAGGCTGGAGGGCTGCAAATTGGTATGTTGATCATCCACCTCCAATCATCAACATACCAAATTTTTAGCCCTCCCCAGCCTCAGTAGTTTTTCATTTCATTTGTTTAAAGTCATTATAATCGTGCCTCTGGCAACGATATAGAGACAGGCCACCACCGTGCCGTTAAATTTTCATCGGCCGCTGCTCCTACACATTATACCGAGACCACCCAAAGATAGATCTATTTTCGGTGGCCTTGATTGTACGACGTACAGAAAACTCGATTGCGCCGAAGAAACCTCGGCGCATTGTTCACTTGTTAAATTTAAAATCCGCTGGGAAATCGTAGTTACGACGACTGTCATTCGATGTGTATAGAGAAGGATATTCGCAAAGCGAATTTCTTTTTCTTTTTTTATTCGTATGACGGATGCATTGATAACTCTGTGGTTTACAACATGGGAATGTAAAAAAAAAAACTAAGC
The DNA here is from genome assembly GCF_040412425.1 of Macrobrachium rosenbergii. Lineage (NCBI taxonomy): Eukaryota > Metazoa > Arthropoda > Malacostraca > Decapoda > Palaemonidae > Macrobrachium > Macrobrachium rosenbergii. Next base: position 704,073 of record NC_089745.1, on the reverse strand, counting down.
GGATACTATTGTTCGCTTATCACTTTACGGTCGTTTTCACTCTTAAATGGACCGCGTATGTCAAAGCCTTTTTTGGGGGGAGTGTCACGAGTTTGGTGGTGTCATGAAGAATGAATATATATATATATATATATATATATATATATATATATATATATATATATATATATATATATATATATATATATGTGTATATATATATATTATATATTATGCATACATATATATATATACATTTACAAATATATATAATAGTTGTTTAGGGTATGTGGTTTCTGAACTCGCTACCAGGTTTCAAATTACACTCATATTCTTGCATTTGGATCTAAAGCTTTGTAGTAAAAAGTGGCCAGTAGATTCTATATATATAATATATATATATAGAATCTATATATATGTAATATATATAGAATCTATATATATAATATATATATATATATTATATATATACAGGTATATATTCTTGTCTTCTGGGCAGTGAGGCAAAAGTCATAACCGTTAGATTATAAAAAACATACACACGCACATACACATACACATGTACACTTACAACACAGAATCTTAGAAAGTACTGCTATTCGGACTTGCAGCCTTCATTTCAAACTGAGCCAGAATTACGGTGGGGAAATATGATAAGTCCGTCATTTAAAAAAAAAAATATATATATTAACTCATTTCCAGAAGAGAGAGAGAGAGTTTTTTAGCCACTAAATTTTTCCCACCGCGCCAAATGTGACACCCACTATATCATATTTACCATTTCACAAGATCTATCTCTCTCCTAAGTCACTCCAGCATACTGCCCCGGGGAGAGGGGAGGGAAGTGGAAGGGAGAGGGGGAGGGGGTATTTTATAAATGAGGATGTGTGTGGTCCAGACAGCAACTCTCGCAGGCGGCGGTGGTGATATTTTGAGAGAGAGAGAGAGAGAGAGAGAGAGAGAGAGAGAGAGAGAGAGAGAGAGAGAGAGAGAGCAAAACTCTCAAGAAATTGTATAAGTAAGTTTGGCAAACGCCGTTTGGTAAGAGATGGAGAGGAACCTCTTATGAAATTTGGTATGACGGAAAAGAAATACGAACGTTGAAAAATAAAATACTGGTATTATATATGTGTATTTTTTTTTTTTTTTTATGTATAGAAAGAATTCATAATGAATATTGGAGAATGAAGTGCATTTAGAGGTCGAGATGACGAAGTGCGTATTGCTTTAGAGCTAATTAGATGCCAGTGCTTTGATGAATTGTGATACCATTATAGAACCAGTATGTATATGTATGTATAATCCGTGTGTGTATATGTATATATATATAAATGTATATATATATATATAAATATATATATATATATATATATATATATATATATATACATACATACATACATACATACATACATACATACATACATACATACATACATACATACATACATACATTCATTTACGCCCCACATTTGAATTGAAACTTTAATGAATCCGGTACCAAAAGACCAACGGGAGAAATATAATAAAAATAATGTAAAATAAAATAAAATAAAAATAAAATGAACTAATTGAAAGAGAAACATTTTAATTGTATGGGACGGCAGAAATGGGGGGAATATGGTCCAATGAATGGGAGCTGTAATTTAATTTCGGGAATTTAGAATTGCCTTAATTCCTGCACTTGACATTTTTTTTTAAGTTCAGTATATTTTGATATTCAACCGAACTGACGCGGCTCTAATTATTAATCTTCTCTCTCTCTCTCTCTCTCTCTCTCTCTCTCTCTCTCTCTCTTTTGTTTAAATCTCTCTCATGAGGAAAATAAATCAAAAGTCTGTTCTCTTCCATTTTAATTGTTTTAAATTATTCTGCTGGAATTATTTACAAGCAGGATTTTATATAAAGTTATACAATTGTAATCAGGATCAGCTTATTTCCGAAATTGGTGATTTATTTCTTTTGCTTAGTGTAATTTGAAGGTGAAATTCTTTAAAGAAAAACAGTGATTCCGTTGTGAGAGAGAGAGAGAGAGAGAGAGAGAGAGAGAGAATAGCATACTTGTTAAATATGTTATTATATATATATTTTTTCTGTGTATTTTGAAAGCAAGATTCCATATAAAAATAACGATTGCATTTTTGATAAGTAAAAAGTGGCCATTTGAGAGGAGAGAGAGAGAGTGAGAGAGAGAGAGAGAGATGAATATACCATTTTGCTCTCATTCATCTAAATTGAACAGTTAAGGTGACCTTGTTTATTATTTCAAGGTCTTAACGTAGTTTATTTGACCTTTCCTGTTGACCTTATTGTTTCCTCATGATTGTAAGCTGACAATATTTGACCAGCTTTTATTCAGGCTCAGGCTAGAGGGCTGCAAATTGGTATGTTGATCATCCACCCTCCAATCATCAAACAGATCAAATTGCAGCCCTCTAGCCTCAGTAGTTTTTATTTTGTTTAAGGTTAAAGTTAATCATAATCGTGCGTCTGGCAACGATATAGTATAGGCCACCACCGGACTGTTGTTAAAGTTTCATGGGCCGCGGCTCATACAGCATTATACCGAGACCACCGAACAACTTTATATTGGAGAAAGTTCCAATTTTTTTTTCCTTATACTAGAGAAAGTTCCTATTATTTTTCCTTTCACCAAAGAAAGTTCCTATTATATTTCCTTTTGCTAGAAAAACTTTTTGTTATTTTACCTTTTACTAGAGAAAGTTTTTATTTTTTCTGTACCAAAGAATTTTTTTTATTTTTCCTGTTCGTAGAGAAAACTTTTACTATTTATTCACCAAAGAAAGTTTTTGTTGTTTTTTCCTTTTACTAGAGAAAGTTTCTACTATCTTACCTTTACTAGAGAAGGTCCTATAATTATTTTCCCTTCATTAGAGAAAGTTCCTATTATTTTTCCTTTTAGTAGAAAACTTTGTTATTTTACGTTTTAATAGAGAAAGTTCCTGTTATTTTTCCTTTTACTAGAAAAAATTTTACCTTTTATTAGAGAAAGCTCCTATTATTTTTCCCTTCACTAAAGAAAGTTCCTATTATTTTTTCCTTTTACTAGAAAAACTTTCTGTTATCTTACCTCTTACCAGAGAAAGTTCCTCATATTTTTCCCTTTCCGAAAGAAAATTTACTAGACAAAGTTCCCCTTATATCCCTCTCCAATTCCCGAGAACATCCAGAACCGCATTTCAAGTTTGCACCAAATTTGAACGCAGTTGTGAACAGACATTGCATCTGCAATACTGCCGATGGTTATGTTATCTGCATCCGAATGCAAGTGTTGGGTCATTTAGCCCAGAACAGCTTCAGTTTCAGTTATGTGGAAGATAATAACAGTAGCGACAGCTAGTGTAGTTTATGCTGTTGTTGTTCTTGTGTTGTGTTCTTGGTGTTGTTGCCACTGCGTTGTATTATTCCAGTTTATTATTATTATTATTATTATTATTATTATTATTATTATTATTATTATTATTCAGATTGTGCAAGTATGGGGAATGAATAAGTAAATGTATTATTTTATTATTATTTAGATTTTGAAAATATAGAGAATGAATACATTATTATTATTATTATTATTATTATTATTATTATTATTATTATTATTATTATTATTATTATTATTATTCAGATTGTGCAGGTATGGAGAATGAATAAATAAATGTAGTATTATTAATGTTTTCTTATTTAAATTTTGCAAAATTATCGAATGACTAAATGAATACATTATTATTATTATTATTATTATTATTTAACTTGTACAAATATGGGTAATAAATAGATGAATTCATTATTGTTATTACTATTATTATTATTATTATTATTATTATTATTATTATTATTATTATTATTATTATAATGGTGATGATGATGATGATGATGATGTATTTGTAAAGATGATGACTATCAACAGGTAGTGAATATAAAGAGGTAACCTATAAACTGTGACCTTTGACCTCCTAGATTGACCTCTATAGGTGACCTCACCTGGTAAATGAAGATTTATATTTATATAATATTTTGTGAAGGAAAAATGATAAAGCTGTAATATACATTGCAGGGGAGATAGGGAACATTATTGGTTTCATGTTGCAATGTCATTTGCTGCAGAAGGATAACGGTATGTATATATTGCATACATATGCATTTATACATACGTACATATGTGTGTATATATTATGTGTCTATATATATACTTATGTATGCATATATATACAGACATACATTTATATATATACATATACATATATATACATATACATATATACATATACATATAAATGTACGTATGCATATATTTAACAAAGTATAAAGCATCCCTCATCGTGGCATAGAATTTGAAAGTATATGATTTTTAAACTATTCTTAACTATATTAAATGAGTTTTTGAAAGCATTGCAGCACGCTTTAAAAAGATAATAAATAATAATAATAATAATAATAATAATAATAATAATAATAATAATAATAATAATAAATATATAATAATAATAATAATAATAATAATAATAATAATAATAATAAACTAAAACACACACACACACATTCATTACATATAGGATGGATTCAGCAAAGATCGTTTCATTTCAAAACGTGTGTCCATTTTTCTTTTCTTTCTCTTAATATCTTGTTAAATAGATTTTTTTTTCAGGGGGCGGGGTGTAATGCTTAGACCGCTGTTGCTAAGGTGTTAGAATACTCGGGTGTAAAGGTGTAGGTTAATTGTGTACTGGGATATTTGCTGTGTATTGTAGTGAAAAGTATACACTATTTTTTTTTTTTACATTACATTAGGTACCAATGGGAAGGAACTTATTATTATTATTATTATTATTATTATTATTATTATTATTATTATTCAGAAGATGAATCCTCTCTGACATGGAACTAGCCCTCACAGGAGCCATTGACATTCTAGCTTTCAAAAATATATTATTATTATTATTATTATTATTATTATTATTATTATTATTATTATTATCCTAAATTTTGATATATTTTATACTTCCTCTAACCTGTGTGATACTACATCAGATGTATAATTTTATTTTACCTGTATAGTTATTTTTATTAACTATGACGCTTCCTGGAAAATATTTAATATTTTTATCTGTCAGTCATTTTAACAATGTCTTTGTCACCTTCCCATGCTATACCGAGCACGTCTACACATAAGTTCTTTATTTTTTTATTTATTTTGTGTAATTTATGTCAGTCTTATAATTAAATACGAATCCAGTAACTAATTTTTAAATTTCCTAATGCAAATTACGTATTTTTGTATGATATACAAATGGAATGTTTAAAAATCTGCTGTATATAAATATACGTTTGGCGAACATTTTCTCGCTTTAGCCTAGTATGGGTCTAATCTTTATACCACAAAACGCAGGATTATCTTTAAATTAAAACGGGTTTATAGGGGTAATTATGGTTGCTTTGAATATCGAACTTTATGTATTATGAATTAAAATGGCTATCTATCTGACATTTATGCTTATATAACCGCTAAATTACACATGTAATTGGAATTTGGTAAGCTCCACCATTAGGTATAGGCCTAGGCCTATTACTGATTTGAGGGTTTACCGTAGCTGGACTCCATTTATTAAATGTTACATTGATTTATACAAATGAACAAATTATGTAGATTTTATGTGGTAATAAGAAAGGAGGTTTGTGCATCTCATAAGAGAAAAATAAAGTAAAAGTAATATAGAAATTACAATAGATATGAAAAAGATAATATACAATAGTATGCCATGAGACGTGAATAAAAGAAAACGTGAATGTCTTTCGTGTGACAGAAAACGAAAGCATTGTGAATGGTAGACTAACTTTCTTTGGAAACATTTTCAGCAGTGTGTTAAATATTTTTGTTTGCCTCTGTAAGTACATTAGAGAGAGAGAGAGAAAGAGAGAGAATATCTTGGCGAAGAGCTTGAGATCTTTGGGGGAATTTTTTGCATATAAGAAACAATTTATATCATTATGTTAAATTCTTTGTTTACTTTTGTTGGTGCATCAGAGAGAGAGAAGTTTTCAGATGTATTTTTGATAATAAGATTTATTTAGATTTTAGCTATGTGTAACCATTGTATTTTCAGTAACGAGAGAGAGAGAGAGAGAGAGAGAGAGAGAGAGAGAGAGAGAGAGAGAGTTTTTAGATGTATTTTTGATAATGAGATTTATTTAGATTTTAGCTATGTGTAACCATTGTATTTTCAGTAACGAGAGTGAGAGTGATAAATGAGATTTATTTAGATTTTAGCTATGTGTAACCATTGTATTTTCAATAACGAGAGAGAGAGAGTTTGTAAATGTATTTTTGATAATAAGATTTATTTAGATTTTAGCTATACGTAACCATTATATTTTCAATAACTAGAGAGAGAGAGAGAAGTTTTTAAATGAAATTTTGATGATAAAATTTATTTAGATTTTAGCTGTGTAACCATTATATTGTCAATAACAAGAGAGAGAGAGAGAGAGAGAGAGAGAGAGAGAGAGAGAGAGAGAGAGAGAGGGCAAGGAAAGTTATTAGATGTTATTGTGATAATAAGATTCGTTTAGATTTTAGCAATGTGTAACCATTCTATTTTCTATAAACGAGAGAGAGAGAGAGAGAGAGAGAGAGAGAGAGAGAGAGAGAGAGAGAGAGAGAGAGAGAGAGAGAGAGAGAGAGAGAGAGAGAGCTGAGAGAGTTTTTATACTGTACTTTGATCTAAATGGAAATTTATTGAGATTTTAGCAAAGTATAAATATATTTTAAATATTAAATCTTAGTTTTTCACAATTTATAAAGAAAATATAAAGGTAAATATCCTTCAGATAAGTTTTTTTTGTATATTTGTAAAAATTGAATTTAATTGAATTTTGTCAGTTACGATACTCATGTTCCCAGGAGTGATTTCAAAATGAAAACATTGTCCCATTAATCAAAACTTGCACATTTCTGGTCTTAATGTTTTAGTAATATATGCTTGTATTATTTGAAGTTTGTCGTATTATTAAGTGTTTGAATTTTATTCCTAATGTGAGAATCATCTTTTGTAATGTGACTTGCTGATTATATAATGAAATTGTAAGTGTTTGTTGATATTGCATTACAGTTTGAAGACGTAATAATATGTATGTATATATTATATAATACATAGGCTATGTACATATATTTATCACAGGTGGGACACAAATATATGTATATATGTATATATATATATATATATATATATATATTTATATATATATGTGTGTGTGTGTATGTGTGTGTATACATATACACATACATATATTTGTATGTGTGTTTGTGTGGTTGTTCCCCTCTTATTACTGGGTTCTTTGATGGTTATAATTGACTCTCTCTCTCTCTCTCTCTCTCTCTCTCTCTCTCCTCGTTAGTGCTGTAGAGGAACCTTCCCTCTCTCCTCACCTCTCCTCTCCTCATGTCTCTTTGTTGTTCCTCACTCTAGTACGTTGTTTCTCCGCCCTTGGAAACAGCACGCGTCCGGAGCCCTTACTTACTGCTCATCCACTCTCGACCCCTCAGGTTGCAATCAGAAAACAACCTTCCCCTCTCCCTTTTTTTTTTCACGTGTCTGCTACTGCTCTCACATACATACATATTACACAAGCAAGCAAACTCTTCCGTCACTTCTCCTTTGTCTCTGCCCTGATATTAATTTCTCAATTTCTTTCTGTGTTAGAGAGAGAGAGAGAGAGAGAGAGAGAGAGAGAGAGAGAGAGAGAGAGAGAGAGAGAGATTTAATCACTCCATCCACTCCATCACAAGCACATATACAGTTCTTATACACACACACACATACCCTCACACTGATATATATTTAAAAGCAGCTTCAACCCACACGCAATTCTCCCCTCCCAGACCCCCACCCATCCCCTACCCCTCCTCCACACCACAACACACCCATACCCACGCCCACACACACCCGCTCACGATTAAAGTAGTGGCATCACCGGAACAGAGAGAGAGACGGAAGATTTCTTCTATAATGCAAGAGCTTTATAGAAGCGTCACTTGTCACTTCGATGGTTGATCGCGTCGAGAGAGAGAGAGAGAGAGAGAGAAGCTGGGATGTACTGCTGTCCCTCCTCCTCCTCCTCCTCCTCCTCCTCTCGAAAGGTCAGATTTTAACTGGAGGGTGAGAGAGGAGAGAGAGGGGAGAGAGAGAGACTTTAGTCGAGAGGAGAGGAAATTTATATATAGGGGGATTAGTCGGTAATACACTTTGTGGGCGTAAAGTTGCTCATATTTTCAGTTGTGGCCCTGTTCATTATAGAAGTTTAAATATATATATATATATATATATATATGTGGGGTATATTAAATATATTCTTGATATATATATATATATATATATTATATGTAAATGAATGTCCATTTTACTAATACCAGTGTAATATGAACATAAATAGTTTTATGCATAAAACACTATTTGAACGTTAGGACTAGTATATTTTGAGCACTTAAGGTTGTAAATTGTATCACTGTTAAAATAGGGACAGAACCAATATTACAGGAGTATATGAGGCTGTTACAAAACCATATGTGGTGTGCACTCTCTCTTCTTAGGAACTGTCTTGCATACCATCAGAGACTTAATGCCACATGCATATGCTTTGTATATATATATATATATATATATATATTTTACCAGCGAACAGGCCATAGAATATAAATATATATGACTTGCATCACATAAGTGATTCATATACAATCAGTGTACACAAACGTCCTTTAATATAATTCTCTACCAGTAATATATTTTCATACTATTTACGAAGAGGAATTTTAAAGATGATAACTAAGTATCTGTAATCAGGAAGCGACGGACGAACTAATTACGTTTGACAGAATAACCGGGCCACAAGAATTATAGATGAATATTCCATCTCCCATCAGACCCACCCGTCGAACTCAGTGGTTTTGAAATATGGATATATATCCATACCTCTATATATATATATATGACCGTATATATATATATTATATATATATAGCCATATATGACTATTTATCCATCACTGTGATTCATATACAATCAGAAAGCTAAAACGTCCTTTAATATCCAATTCCTCTGCACTCCAGGAAGTAATATATTTTCATATATGTTACCGAAGGGGAATTTTAGATGATAATAAGTCCACCGTCCCGTGGATCGAACCAGCGACGGACGAGGAATCAGGACTACAGTGACACACTAACCAGTCGGCACAAGAGAGGTATAAGTGAATACCATCTCCATCAACCCACCCGGCGAACTCAGGTGTTTTGCGTTTGGAGACGATATCCACCCCACCTCTGCCATGTTGACCGTGTGAGATTGTCGACGTGAGCCGTAATTATGACTATTTATCACATCACGTGATTCTGTATACAATCAGAAAGCTACAAATTCTTTAATATCCAATTCACTCTACCTCGAAGTAATATATTTTCATATATGTTACCGAAGGGGAATTTGATGATAATAAGTCCACCGTCCGTGGGATCGAACCAGCAACGGACGAGAATCGGGACTACAGTGACACACTAACAGTCGGCCACAAGAGAGGTATAAAGTGAATACCATCTTCCCATCAACTCCACCCGTCGAACTCAGTGTGTTTTTATGCTGGGAGACGATATCCACCTACCTCTGCCATGTTGGGACTGTTGAAAGTGGATTTATTATGCGTAATAGCCATATGACCTTTATCACATCATCACCGTGATTCATATACAGAAGCTGAGAATGTCTCTAAACGTCCCTTTACTCGGAAGTAATTCACTCTATCCCGAAGTAATATATTTTTCATATAGTCTGGCTCAATGTTACCGAAGGGAATTTTACGATAATAAGTCCACGATCCAGTCTGGATCGAACCAGCGACGGACGAGGAATGGGACTTCAGTGACACACTAACCAGTCGGGTTACAAGAGGTATAAGTGAATCCATCTCCCATCAACCCACCCATTCGAACTCAGGTGTTTCGCGTTGGAGCGATATCACCACCTCTGCCAAAACAGTTGACCGTGTAGTGCGTTTGTCGCATCGTAGTATATGACTATTTATCCCATCACCGTGATTCATATGCAATCGAGCTACAAACGTCCTTTAATATCCAGATTACTCTACACTCCGAGTAATATATTTTTCATATATGGCTGGAAGAAATTTTAGATGACAATCAAGCATAAAAACGAAACACCTGAGTTCGACGGGTGGGTTGATGGGAGATGGTATTCACTTATACTCTCTTGTGGCGACTAGTTAGTGTGTCACTGTAGTCCTGATTCGTCCGTCGCTGGTTTCGATCCCACGGATGGTGGACTTCAAAATTTTACCCTTCGGTAACATATATGAAAATATATTATTTCGGGTAAGTGAATTGAGGGACGTTTGTAGCTTTAATCATCACGGTGCAATCTCGTATATGACAACAGTCATAATACGGCCATGTACACGGTTGAGAGGGGTGAATAAAAACGCAAAACACCTGAGGATGTATGGGAGATGGTATCTTATACTTTGTACGACTGGTTAGGACTGTAGTCCTGATTCTCGTCCGTCGCCGGTCTGATCCCACGGGACGGTGGACTTATTATCATCTCCAAGCAACATATATGAAAAATATATTACTCGGCAGGTAGAGTGGAATATATTAGCGATACGCTTGTAGCCTATTGTATGTCACGTTAAATTCTTCTTCCAAACGCACTACACGGTCCAGAGAGGTGGGTGGATATCGTCTCCAAACGCAAAACACCTGAGTTCGACGGGTGGTTGATGGAGATGGTATTCTTATACCTAAGGACTTTATAACTGTGAACAGCTTCTCTTGCTAGTGCGTCACTTAGTCCTGATTCTCGTCCGTCGCTGGTTCGATCCCACGACGGTGGACTTATTATCATCTAAAATTCCCTTCGGTAACATATATGAAAATATATTACTTCAGGTAGAGTAGTGGATATTAAAGGACGTTTGTAGCTTGATTATATATATATATATAGAGAGTATATGTATATAATATATATATATAGATATGTACATATATGTATGTATCTATGTATGTATGTATGTATAATATCTACAGGCGTATGCAATCAATGTGGAATAGTATATTTTATTTGTATCGTATTGCTGAAATGCGTCCTATACAAAAAGGCATAAGAATTATCACACACGTATTTTCCCAATACCTGTATTTCAGAGTCTCTGTGACAATAATCCCACCTGCTTTTCTGAACTGAATCTGAAGCTGAATCTGATTATTATCATTATATAGAATTATTTGATTAGCATTTTTAATCATTCCTAAATCTGATACTAATTATTATTTTTATCTCTTTCCAGGTAAGTGTCTGGACGAATTGAGATCTGGGGAACCACTCTGTTGTAAGTAGACTTAGATTTTGTTCGTGTGTGTGTGTGTTTATTTGTTTATTGTTGTTATGGGAATATTCAGATGGCAAGTAATTGATTGGGGGGTGGGGTGGGGAGGAAGAATTTCATGTTTTTTGAAATGGTTTCAATTTTATTATTATTATTATTATTATTATTATTATTATTATTATTATTATTATTATTATTTTAAGAGATTTTCGGTTTCCTGTTTAAATATAATTAGTAAATTGCTGTCATTCCTCCTCTCTCTCTCTCTCTCTCTCTCTCTCTCTCTCTCTCTCTCTCTCTCTCTCTCTCTCTCTCTCTCTCATATATATATATATATATATGTATATATATATGTATATTTAATATATATGTATGTATGTATGTATATACATTTATGCATATTTGTATTATATATGTATGTATATATATGTATATATATATATATATATATATATATATATATATATATATATATATATATATATATATATATATATATATATATATATATATTTCACATATATCTATATGTATGTACAGTATATATACATATACACATACATACATATATACACATACATACATACATACATACATACATACATACATACATACATACATACATACATACATACATACATAAATAATACGCACGCATCTGCAAGAAAAATGACAATCTCTCTCATTACCTAAATGAAATTATTCCTTAAATAATCTCATTCATTCTCATACAAAAAAGAGAACCGTGATTTTGCTCAAACCGTTCAAAATTTTTTGCATTCATCGCCCGTGAAGAATCCCTTTACTCGTTAAATCTCATCTGTAAAAAAAAAAAAAAAAAAAGCCCATTTAAAAGTATTATCATTCGCCGAATAAAGGTCGCCCAGCCGTGAAGAATCTTGATTTATGAACGTGTCGTCATGTAAAAATTCTCTGATTCAATATATATGCTAATGCTTAGTCGCTCTGTTCTTTTTTTTTTTTGGGGTAAAGGGGCAATTTGAGCAGATGTTTTAATTAGAAGGAAAGCGAATGAATTTTCCTAATGAGCGACACACTCAGGTTTTGGGAGTTTTATAATTGAAAAGTGTGTTTTCTCTTTATTATTATTATTATTATTATTATTATTATTATTATTATTATTATTAGATTTTCTTAATTAGAAGGAAAACATATGAATTTTCCTAATGAGCGACACTCAGGTTTTGGTGTTTTATAATTGAAGAGTGTGTTTTCTCATTATTATTATTATTATTATTATTATTATTATTATTATTATTATTATTATTATTATTATTAATCAGAAGACACAAGGTCTATAAACTGAGTAGCCAGTCAAATGATAAAGCTTATTTACACATTACAGAAAACGAGAACACGATACCTCTATAGAAAACGCGAATCTTTGCAATACATGATAGAAACTGGGATTCATCTGTGATTTCCAAATGTCCGTCGTTTGAGCAATGTTTTGTTTAACCGCTGTGCGGAGGCTAGCAAATACTGTAAGAGTTTCCACGACTCTCTTGCAGCTCGGATGGCCCTTCTGTGCCAATTGCAAGCTCGTGCAATACAGGAGTAAATGACTTCTTCGTCATTAGCGCGATTTTATGGAAGTCTTCCGCTCGTAATTACACGGATTTGCACACTCTTGTGACGAAGTTGCGGTATACCACCGTTTTCATTTTCGTTGAAACTGTTTAGTGAGATGTCGTTAGGCGGAAAAGGACGAAGAACGGGAGATTTATTGTAATTGCAGATATTTCTGATTTAT
>NC_089745.1:680917-685917 GCF_040412425.1 Macrobrachium rosenbergii | reverse complement strand
TGTCAGTAAGTTAAGGACAGTCAGTCGAAAGGCCTGGCAACTACGCCATGTTTCACTTTTCACTTTGTGGTTATTGCTTTTATTGAAAGCACAGTTGTTAATCTTATGCTCAACCCTCCTTGACAAGAGCTTGTTGTCAGCACGATTAATAAAGAATGGTAATGATAGTGAGGGGGTAACTCCCCTTTCTTCATCAGCAGAAGATGGGTAATCTTTAGAAACAGATGAGTGATACGACCCTAACCTAACTTAGATGATGGTATTTGTAAGGGGTTGATGGGTCTATCATTTTCACTGGTAAAACATTGTTCTGTAGTAGGCTAGGTGGTCTATACAGATATATATATATATATATATATATATATATATATATATATATATATATATATATATATGTATATATATTTTTTGAATGGTTAAGTTGACTGTCCACTTCTGTATCAAACCCAGAGGGCATAGGTTCGAATACTGACAGGGGCAGATGCGTTAAAGGTTATTTATAATTTAAGATTTGTAATCGCAAAAAGGCACTTTATTTATAGGTTACAAACCTATAGCATATATATATATATATATATATATATATATATATATATATATATATATATATATATATATATGTATGTATGTATTGTAATAGATGTTAATGGATCTGTGTATGTTTAAGCTGAAATGAAAATAAACCATTTTGTAACAGATTGACAATATTTTTTCTAAAACAGAAATGTACAGTTGCATCAAGGAAAGGAAAATACTTCGTTTCTGTGGTCCACGGAGCTGGCGGTAAATATCTGCTGCCGATATCACTGTTAGGCTTAGTCGTGATGGGCGGAAGGTCGTGCTGCTTGTTTTCCGCCAATCAAAGGTTAGAATACAAATGATTCAGCCAATCAGGAATAAGATAGAAACGAAAATGATATCGGTTGCAGATGTTTAATTTCATCCACATTTCTTTACTCGCTATTATTAAATGTAGTTATCAGTATTCAACATCATATTTAATTTATTTCCTTCTTTAAGATTAAGACATTTTTAAGACATTCAAGATATTTTAAGATATTGAGATATTTTAAGACATTGTCTCAATACCTCGGTAATAAGTGTTAAATGTGGTTGTAAGTATTCAGTCTCATATTGCAACATATACCCTTCCTCGAGATTAAGACATTTTTAAAGACATTGTTAAGACATTCTCTCCAGAGGTCCTTGATTCCTCACACCGTCGGACTGTGGAACAGCCTCCCAAGAGATGTCTTGCAATTGGAACTTCAGAAGTTCAAGCGAAGGTGCAATGCATTGCTACCCTAATATGATTCTCCTTGCATTTCAATACATTTTTATCTATTTGTTAATTTATTAATTTTTTCTTTTTTAGTAAGTGAGTGGGATCTCTTCTTTTTGTATTTCCTATTACCTTCTGTCACTTCTTTCTAATGAACATATTCTCTGGAAGCTTGAATTTCAAGTCAGTGGCCCCCTTTGGTGGGCTTGTTCCATATGAATAGGTTTTTCAAGGTATTTTTATCTATTTGTTAATTTATTAATTTTTTTCTATTTTTGTAAGTGAGTGGGATCTCTTCTTTCTGTATATCCTATTATCTTCGTCACTTCGTAATGAACACCATATTCTCTGGAAGCTTGAATTTCAAGTCAGTGGCCCCTTTGGTGGGATTGTTCCATATGAATAGGTTTCGTCTTCTGAATAATAATAATAATAATAATAATAATAATAATAATAATAATAATAATAATAATAATAATAATAATAATAATAAGAAGAAGAAAGAAGAAGAAGAAGAAGAAGAAGAAGAAGAAGAAGAAGAAGAACTATCATCAAATTTACTTATCAGCACTCAGTGTTACATTGAATATATTCCCTTCCTCGAGACGAAGACATTTTCCAAGACGTTTTTCCTCTCGCGTCATCCCTCCAGCAAGGGGGAGATCGCATGTCCCCAGTATTTCATTAAGGGGGGCCGGTATCCACCCTGTTTATTACCATAAGGCATCTCTCTCTCTCTCTCTCTCTCTCTCTCTCTCTCTCTCTCTCTCTCTCTCTCTCTCTCAACCTTCGTATGAAATTATGTTGTCATGGAGACGCCGGTCAAGGGAAAACGCCCCGTTCTTTGTTGCTGGTCTCTGAGACTTGGCGAATAGCAAAAGACTTTTTGTCGGGGGGGAGGGGGAGGGGGGGATGATGTCGGTGATATTTGTCGAACGTTAGATGGGTAACTTTTTTTTTTTTTGGGGGGGGCGGGGGAGAGAAAGAGGGGAGAGGTTGTGGGCGGCGGGTGCTAATTAAAAAGTGGCGCGCCTCGAGAGTTTGGGAGAATGTCGAGATGCAGATTTGGTTTCGGAAGAGGATTTTGTCAGTGGGTCTGAGGGAATCGTATATGTAATTAATATTTTATTATGTTAAAAAGATAAAACGAACACAAAATAGATAAAAATTCACGAACAGGCAAGTATATATAAGTACAAGTAGCCAAATCAATGATAAAAAACAAATGTCATTATTCGAGATGAGAATTCAGGTAATGATTAAAATGAAACTGATCTCAACCTGGACTAACAATAAACGAATTGTCATTGGTTCATTATCTGGAATTATCCAATAGCAAGACTTTAGATATATATATATATATATATATATATATATATATATATATATATCTATATATATATATATATATATACACGACTTCTATAAATGTGTAGAAGCCTTGTCACAAAATGGCCCGTATTACAAACCGTATCTCGTCACTTATACTCATTAACTTTCCCCGTATTACTTTTCCTTGGCAACTCCCCTTCGTATTATCTCTACCCCTCTTTTATATTCACCATGTTCCCCAATTACGGTGTCGTATTCATTTTTTTGGCCCTTTTAAATTGTGACGCCCACGGAACGCCACTTATGACCTGTCGTCTCGCTTTCATGTTTATTGGTAGTAATATTTCGGTGACGTCATATTTCGTCCCCTCGTCATTTTTTCTTAGGGTTTATTAAGCTTTTGGGATATTTATATTTGTAAGTCTTTCTCTCTCTCTCTCTCTCTCTCTCTCTCTCTCTCTCTCTCTCTCTCTCTCTCTCTCTCTCTCTCAGGATCTTGTCATACTTCGTTTGAGCTGTGCTGATCAGCCACTTTCCCCCCCCATATTGTAAACCGAGGTTCATGTTCTCTCTCTCTCTCTCTCTCTCTCTCTCTCTCTCTCTCTCTCTCTCACATATATATATATATGTGTGTATTGTATAATATATATATATATATATATATATATATATATATATATATATATATATATATATATATATATATATATATATAGTTGTGGAACTTCAATAGTAATTCCTCTATTCGTATTGTGGTACTGAAATATCTCTCTCTCTCTCTCTCTCTCTCTCTCTCTCTCTCTCTCTCTCTCTCTCTCTCTCTCTCTCTCTCTCTCTCAATATATATATACAGCAGTTGCCGAATTCACTCACGCACGCATATTATTGTTTGTATTTCATATTTCCTTTGTCGTTCTCAGAGAGTGTAAACATTTATCTTTTATCTCTCTGTTATTCACATCCATATTTCCCTTCGCATCCATTCGGCGGATGTCATCCCCAATCATCCAGCCCTTCCGTCATCCAAATTTTGTTCCGTCCATTCATTGAGTCTTCTCGTGTTCTTTGTTGATCTCCGTGTGTTCGTTTCTCTTTTTTTTTTTAGTATCTGTATATTTCTTCTTTCTTTATTTTTCCCTTCTTCCACATTCTCTTCGTCTCCCGTTCCATTCCCATTGTGGCTGTCGTTCGTTTTATCATCTCCTGTTTATCTCCCGGGGACGTTTGGCTTCCGCAGCCTCTCTCTCTCTCTCTCTCTCTCTCTCTCTCTCTCTCTCTCTCTCTCTCTCTCTCTCTCTTTACATACATTTTCTCTTTCTGTCTCACACATACATTCTCTCTCTCTCTCTCTCTCTCTCTCTCTCTCTCTCTCTCTCTCTCTCTCTCTCTCTCTCTCTCACAAATTTTCTTTCTCTCTCACACACACATTCCTCTCTCTCTCACACACATACATCATCTCTTTCTCTCTCTCTCACACACACATTCCTCTCTCTCTCTCTCTCTCTCTCTCTCTCTCTCTCTCTCTCTCTCTCTCTCTCACATAAATTTTCTTTCTCTCTCACACACAGACATTCCTCTCTCTCTCTCTCTCTCTCTCTCTCTCTCTCTCTCTCTCTCTCTCTCTCTCTCTCTCTCTTTTACACATACATTTTCTCTTTCTGTCTCACACACACATACATTCCTCTCTCTCTCTCTCTCTCTCTCTCTCTCTCTCTCTCTCTCTCTCTCTCTCTCACAAATTTTCTTTCTCTCTCATACACACACATTCCTCTCTCTCTCACACACATACATCATCTCTTTCTCTCTCTCTCACACACACATTCCTCTCTCTCTCTCTCTCTCTCTCTCACATAAATTTTCTTTCTCTCTCACACACAGACATTCCTCTCTCTCTCTCTCTCTCTCTCTCTCTCTCTCTCTCTCTCTCTCTCTCTCTCTCTCTCACCTCAGAATCTGCTGTTGGCGTGAATCCTTTGTCGTGTCTTCGAGATCATTAGGCTTTTATTTGTTTTCCTCTGCTTTTGTTTCTTTATAAATCTCGATGGATTTTCTCGCATTTGCTGAATCAGTTGTTTTTGCTTGTCTTATTGTCTTTGTGTTTTGTTCATTTATTTCCTTTAGATTCAAAGGAGCATCGAAGCCTTTTGTGACATTTCACACACTCTCATGAATATGTGTCTCGATTAGCTTCAAATGTCAAGGAGATTTTATTATATATTTTTTTTTATTTCATTGTTTAAGTCAAAGGCTATTGGTGTCTTTGTTATGCATTCTGTTTTGTAAATTCCGTAATTGTTGTTTATACTCGCCACATACTCATATCAGTACTCTCTCTCTCTCTCTCTCTCTCTCTCTCTCTCTCTCTCTCTCTCTCTCTCTCTCTCTC
>NC_089745.1:675917-678417 GCF_040412425.1 Macrobrachium rosenbergii | reverse complement strand
CATAATTTCACTCGTCATTATCTCCCGTCATTATCTTTCATTACCCTTGGAACTGCAAGTTTTATTGAGCGTCATGAAGTAATGGCGTGTCATGATATGAACTGTAATGGCGCCTGTATTCTTTACGTACTGTAATTCTTGTAACTTTCTGCGTTAGAAAGCCCCAGGTTTTTTCAAGTACCGGAAAACTTTTGTATGTAATTCATAAATAATTATGTATTTTTATAAAAATGAAACTAAAAAAAAAATTATGTAGCGTTTTGTATTTTCATACCGTAATTTTTGAAAGCTCTTTTGATGTTGGAAAGCCCCAGTTTTTTTAAAGATAATTTTTTCAAGC
Organism: Macrobrachium rosenbergii; assembly: GCF_040412425.1. Taxonomy (NCBI): domain Eukaryota; kingdom Metazoa; phylum Arthropoda; class Malacostraca; order Decapoda; family Palaemonidae; genus Macrobrachium; species Macrobrachium rosenbergii. The sequence continues at coordinate 678,077 of NC_089745.1, read as the reverse complement.
CCTGGAAAACATGTTTACGTAATTCATAAATAATTATGTATTTTTTTTAGAATGAAACTAAAAAAATTATGTAGCATTTTCTACGAAGTTCATTTCATAGCGTTTTAAGTAAATTTGGTAACTGAAGAGAATTTTATATATGGGAAAACAGCATTGTATTTTTTAGAATGAAGCTGCAAAATTATGTAGCATTTTGAATGAAGTTCGTGTCGTGGTGCTTTAAGTAAATTTTATATATGAAGAGAATTTTATATATTGGAAAACAATATTGGATATTATACCATTTTGAGTGGAATTCCGCACATGTTTTTCATTACTTGTTGTTCAGTCATTTGGTATTTTAAAAGGACCCAATACATCTCGAAATTGTAGCGCATTTTGTATATTGTAGCAATTTGGGTGAATTCGTCTTTTCTCGTCATAATATTTTGTGTATTTTTATATTTTACGCAGAAGAGAATTTCGTTACTGTAGTAAATCAATTTTATACATTTTCCTACATCTGTAGTGGAAGTCGCGAAAATATATATTATATGAACATGGAATATATAAATATATATATGAATGAATTTTTATCACATCACCGTGATTCATATACAAGCATTTAGCTACAAAGATCCTTTAATATCCAATTCGCTCTACCTCGGAAATAATATATTTTCATATATGTTACCCGAAGGGGAATTTTTTAGTTGATAATAAGTGCCCACGAGACGACGAACTCACTATCGACTAAAAAATTCCCCCTCGGGTAATGCCATATATATATATATATATATATATATATATATACTCGTATATATATATAATGCCAAACAGAATATCGTTATTGTTGTACATACAATACGTTTATGCATTCCCCTACATTTGTTTTATAAAAATCGCGGAAATATATATTATATGAACGTGAAAATTTAAGGCTATGTTGTATTTTGACTTTTGGTCTTGCTTAATAATGTAGTCATCGGTTCAATACGGTACTGTAGCTGGCTGGAGATGACGTTGTAGGTAAAGTGTATTGATTCTGTCATCTCCCAGCGGAATTATTATCTCTCTCTCTCTCTCTCTCTCTCTCTCTCTCTCTCTCTCTCTCTCTCTCTACTCTCTCTCTCACGACTTTTACCTATAGGCCTTATCACACCCGTACTCGAGAAATCCACACCCCCTCCCCCCTGTCCCTTCCTTTTAATTTCCCTTCCATTATTCCTGTTACCATTCTTTCCTTCCTCTTCTCGTCCTCCTCCTCCTTCTCCCCTTCTTTTTTCTCTCCCTTCCTCCTTCTCCTCCCCTCTTCTTCCTCTCCTCTCCCTTCTTCTCCTTTCCCTTCCCCCTCCTCTCCCCACTTCTTCCTCCTCCCCCTCTTCTTCCTCTCCTCTCTTCCTTTCCTCATCATCTTCTTCTTCTTCTTCTTCTTCTTCTTCTTCTTCTTCTTCTTCTCTCATTTCCTTTCCTTTCACTTCCTCCTCTTCCTCTTCTTCTTCCTTTCCTCCTCCTCCTCTTCTTCTTCCTCCTCCTCCTCCTCCTCCTCCTCCTCCTCCTCCTCCTCCCTCCTCCTCCTCCTCCTCCTCCTCCCCCCTCTTCTTCCTGTCTCCTCCTCCTCCTCCTCCTCCTCCTCCTCCCCTCTTCTTCCTGTCTCCTCCTTCTCCTCTCCCTCGCCTTTCCTCCTCCTCCTCCTCCTCCTCCTCCTCCTCCTCCTCCTCCTCCAGTGAGGAGGGCCATATTACACAGCATCCAGCATTACAATTATATTAGCCATCTTGCCTTCAGCCATTTAACGAAGGCAATTAGACCAGATATTTTGAGGTAAAATTGGTGCTAGGACTCTTAGTCTTCAGTACAGACGAGAGAGGTGGTTGGGTGTCCCAAGAATTTGTTGGGTGGGGTGAGGTGGGGTGGGGTGACTGCCTGCTGCATCTCTCTCTCTCTCTCTCTCTCTCTCTCTCTCTCTCTCTCTCTCTCTCTCTCTCTCTCTTTCTCTTTTTTAAATGTATATATTTTTTTAGGCTGAAGGTTGATGAACACGAATTTGTTCATGTATATATTATATATATGTGTGTTTGTGTGTGCAGTGATTGTGTTTGTGTGTATATATACATGTATATATGTATATATATATATATTTATAATATTATCTATATTTCTAAATTCTAATTAATTATC
>NC_089745.1:663417-670917 GCF_040412425.1 Macrobrachium rosenbergii | reverse complement strand
TGAAAAATCCTTGGCTCTGTATCATGATCAGTTACTGTTGCAGTGTGGGGTCTGCTGGGGTGGGAGGTTGGAACCAACATTCTTTGGAAGCTTAAAGAATTTCAAGTCAGTGGACCTTGTGGTGTGCTTGTTCCGTGTGAATAGGTTTCATTTACTGAAATTAATAATAATAATAATAATAATAATAATAATAATAATAATAATAATAATAGCCTCTACAGTTACAGCTTTTGTTAAGGGAATCTCTTGAGTCACTGGTAAAAAAGTTTTGACAAACCGGCTTCCTCAAGGACCAAACTTGACTTCCGGCCGATTTTGTTCAGGGCACATGACAGTGCCATGTTGGGATGTGGTTGTGATGTGATGATGTGGGGATGTTATGTTGCCAAAAAGATGCTGCTATTTTATCCCAAAGCTCTATAAACCATTACTCTAGTTTTTAGGGCATTTTGATCATTCATGTATTGAATTATTTATGTATGAAATTTATTCGTTTATATTTTGTCTTTTATAATAACCTTTTTTTTCATATTACTTTATGTTAATTCTTTGTAATTAACACCATAATATTCTTTGGAGGCTTGAATTCCAGTTCGATGGCCCCTGTGGTGGGGTTGTTCCATATGAATCGGATTGTCTTCTGGATAATAATAATAATAATAATAATAATAATAATAATAATAATAATAATAATAATAATAATAATAATAATATATTCTTTGGAAGCTTGAATTCCAATTCAGTGGCCCTGTGGTGGGCTTGTTCCTTAAGAATGGTGTTCATCTTCTGAATAATAATAATAATAATAATAATAATAATAATAATAATAATAATAATAATACATGTAGCCCAGTATCCTAAAGGTTTATCTGTTTGATTTATCATTATAATTTATTGGAGTTTTAAGTCTTCAATACTTGTCACTGATTGACACTTGACAAGATCGTCTCGTCTCCCTTTTGAAAATTGATGATGAAATCGTCTTAAGTCACACCGTGGAAATAATCGTACATAATTATATTAGATATAACCATTAAGATATGTCATTTAATAGCTGATGAAGTCAAAGATACGACGTCAACAAAAAAGTGGCGTCACAGAGCGTGAGGGGTCGTATATAGTGCCACACGCCATATGAAGGCATCGCGTTCCCCTTTCCCCTCTCTTATACGCCGTCGTCGACGCGCGGCGCGCTCGCGCGCGTATTGTAGTGCCACCACTAGAGAGAGAGAGAGAGAGAGAGAGAGAGAGAGAGAGAGAGAGAGAGAGAGAGAGATGGGGAGACTGGAAATGCACAGCGGAGTGACTCGTCCGCTGAGAGCCCCGAGTTTCTCTCTCTCTCGCTCTCTGGCTACAGTCAGTGTGGCTTTGGCCTTTGTGGAGAGAGGGTGGTGTGTCGCTGCCTCTCCTCCCTAGTTGACGTAATCAATCCGTTATATCCAGGTCGTGTTATAGTCGTGTATACAGTGCTTATTGCGTGCACCTTTAATAAGTATATCCATAGATATATATATATATATTATTGCGTTCGTGCTTGCGCGTGCAGTGTTGCAAGACCAGAGACGACTAGTGAAGGCTTAGTCCGGTGGAAAGAAGTGATTACGGCGTTTAGTGATGAATGTGGAATTGCTTTTAATTAAATAAATACTCTCCCTGGGGAAGTAAAAAAAATATAAAAGGTTTTTTGAAAATTTATTTCAGTCCCTCATTGAGATTGAAAAGAAATTATATATATATATATATATATATATATATATATATATATATATATATATATATATATATATATATATATATTCCTAAGGCAGTTTTTTTTTTTATTAAGAAAAACCAAATTGACCTAAGGCAATAATGCTTTCATGTGCTTAAAAGCATCCATTGATATATATATATATTCCCCATGAGAGTTTTTATTTTTTTATTAAGAAAAAGCCAGTTTGACATAAAGGCAATAATATAATGCTTTTGTGTGCTTGCAAAAGCATCTATATATATATATGTATATATATATATATATGTATGTATGTATATATGTATATATATATATACATTCCCCATGAGACTTTTATATTTTTTTATGAAGAAAAGCCAAGGTGACCTAAGGCAATAATGCTTTCGTGTGCTTGCAACAGCATCCCACTTGGGAACGAAGCGTTATTACTGATTGTGATAAATATCGCAGTTTTTAAGATTTCCTCTTATAAGAAATGACAGTTATATCAAGCAATAATGCTTTTGTGTGGTTGCAAAAGCATCCATTTGGAAATGAGGCGTTATTACTGATTGTGATAAATAACGCAGTCTTTAAATGCTCTTATTCATTCTGCAATTTGACTCCAACTGGAAAAGTGATTTTGGAGAACAGTGACTTGTTGAAGATGTGTCATCGGATATTGATGCAGCCTATGTGTATGTGAGGTTTACTGCACAGCAATTTATGCCTGGTTTACTTTACAGCAATTTATGTCTGGTTTACTTTACAGCAATTTATGTCTGTTTTGTCTAATTTACAGGAATGTTTGTGTGGTTCACTTTACAGCAGTCTGTGTGTGTGGTTTACTGTACAGCCACATATGTGTGGGTTACATCACAGCAATATATGTGTTGTTTACTGTACAGCAATTTATGTTGGGATTTACTAACAGGAATATACATGTGGTTTTCTTTACAGCCAATGTATGTGGAATTTACTTTACAGCAATATATGTGTGGTTTACTTTACAGCAATGGATGTGTGGTTTACTTTACAGCCACATAGCCATATATGTTTGGTTTAATTTACAGCAATATGTGTGGGGTTCACTTTACACCTATGTATGTGTGGTTTACTTTACAGCAATTTATGTGGGGTTTACTTAACAGCAATGTATGTGTGGTTTACTTTACAGCAATGCATGTGTGGTTTACTTTACAGCAATGTATGTGTGGTTTACTTTGCAGAAATGTATGCGTGGTTTACAGCAATGTACGCGTGGTGTAATTAACAGCAATGTATGTGTGGTTTACTTTATAGTATTGTATGGGTAGTTTACTTAACAGCATTATGTGTGGTTTGATATACACCAGTGTATGTGTGGTTTACAGCAATGTATGCGTGGTTTAATTTACAGCAGTGTATGAGCAACACATGTGGGGTTTACTTGACAGCAATGTATGTGTGGTTTACTTGACAGCAATATATGTGTACTCTGCAGAAATGTATGAGGGGGTTTTACTTTACAGCAATATATGGTTTCAATAAACAGGTTTAATAAAATATATTAGTCAATAAAATTGATGCACCAAAGTTGCCGCGATCATCATCATTATGATCGTTATTTATGTTCTTAATGTTTTATTATTGTTCTTATAAGTTTTATCATTATCATCATAGTTTTTATTGTAATCATCATCAGTGTTTAGATGAAGGCCTTCTGGGAAAATCTATTATTGCTGCTACTGTGATCGTAATAATTATTTTTGTGTCTTTTATTTACGATTATAAATTTTTAGTTTTCTGTCAAGGAAAACTATTGCGCCGGCTTTGTCTGTCCGTCCGCACTTTTTCTGTCCGCCCTCAGATCTTGTAAACTACTGAGGAGGCTAGAGGGCTGCAAATTGGTATGTTGATCATCCACCGTCCAATCATCAAACATACCAAATTGCAGCCCTTTAGCCTCAGTAGTTTTTATTTTATTTAAGGTTAAATTTAGCCATGATCGTGCGTCTGGCAACGATATAAGATAGGCCACCACCGGGCCGTGGTTAAAGGTTCATGGGGCCGCGGCTCGTACAGCATTATACCGAGACCACCGAAAGATAGAGCTATTTTCGGTGGGCTGGATTATACGCTTAGGCGGCTGTACGGGAAACTCGATTGCGCCGAAGAAAATTCGGCGCATTTTTTTACCTGTTGTTGTTTCTCATCATCATCATCATCATCATCATCATCGGTATCTAGATAAGAACTAGCTGGAAAACCTTTCCTCAAATCTAATTCCCGGAAAGTGTTTTGGGGTTGAGGAATTAAGAGAGAGAGAGAGAGAGAGAGAGAGAGAGAGAGAGAGAGAGAGAAATCTCGCCTCCCAAGTTAATTGTGAAGTTTGAGAAGGCGGTGGTTGGTCACCCTCCTTTAAAGTAAGCTTTAAGTGAATTAGGTGATAGGTTTTTTCTTGCCTAGGTTATTTTTTTTTCTTGGTCCTTTTGTGTTAGTTAAGGAACGCCGCTTTTGGGGAACATTTTTTTTTTTTTTTGTGGAAGGTTAATGTAAGGGTAGTCTTGGTACCTTTGTGAAAATTTATTTTTAATTTTTTTTTCTAAGAATTAACGACGGAGGTAATGTTTTTTTGTGTTTTTTTGGGGTGGATTCATTCTTGAAATTAATGTTTTTTTCTCTCATATCATGCATCACCATTTTATTTTTGTAGTTTTTCTAACAACAATGGAGGTAATGTTTTTTTGTGTGTTTTTTTTTATTCATTCCTGTGATTAATAGGTCACTTTTGGGGGGGGTTGCATTCTTGAAATTAATGGGTTTTTTTAGCAGTTTTTCTAACAATTGACAATGGAGGTAATGTTTTTTTGTGTGTGTTTTTTGGGGATTCATTTGTGAAATTAATGTTTTTTCTTCTTTTATCTTGTACTTTTATAAACGAATTTCTTTTCATTATTTAAAGTTTCTGAACATCAGTGATGTTAATATTAACGTAATTTTGAGTCGCAATATTATAATGATCTTGGTTTTTAGTTTTCTGGAAAAGAAAACTATTGTGCCGGCTTTGTCTGTCCGTCCGCACTCTATTCTGTCCGCACCTTTACTGTCCGCCCTCAGATCTTTAAAACTACTGAGGTTAGAGGGCTGCAAATTGGTTTGTTGATCATCCACCCTCCAATCATCAGACACACCAAATTGCAGTCCTTCTAATCTCAGTAATTTTTAATTTATTTAAGGTTAGATTTACCCATAATCGTGCTTCTGGCAACGACAAGGTACAGGCCACCACCGGGCCCTGATCAAAGCTTAATTGGCCGCTGCTCATGCAGCATTATACCGAGACCACCGAAAGATAGATCCATTTTCGGCGGCCTTGATTATACGCTGTACAGGAAACTCGATTGCGCCGAAGAAACTTCGGCGCATTTTTCACTTGTCTGCCTATTCCATTCATATATCGGCTTAGGAACATGCAAAGAAGACGAAAACATTCTTTTATTTTTGTTTTTTTGTTTTTTGCATGGCTACGTTTGTGTGTGTTTTTTTTTATTTATTTATTTTTTCCTTTGTAGTACAAACACAAAAAATATCGCGTTTCCCAGATGGACGGTTCTGAAAAGAAATGCTGAAACGAAAACAAAAAAAATATTTACATAAAACAAAAGCCAGCGGTGGTCGTTTGCAAGATCGGTGAGTGGCTCCGATTACGCATTAATGCACTCGTAAGCACAGGGACGTTTGTGCCTGTTCCTCCTCCTCCTCCCCCTCCTCCTCAAACCTTTCCCTTCTCCCTTCAATCCCCATTCCTTCTCCCAATCTGCTTCCTTTTATTCCTCCGCCAGTGTTTGTCGTGTATATTTTTCAAACCCCTACCTCCTCCTCCTCCTCCTCCTCCTCCTCCTCCTCCTCATCATCATCATCATCAGCATCCTCCTCCTCCTCCTCCTCCTCCTCCTCCTCCTCCTCCTCCTCCTCATCAGCATCCTCCTCCTCCTCCTCCTCCTCCTCCTCCTCCTCCTCCTCCTCCTCCTCCATCCCCATTCCTCCTCCTCCTCATCCCCTTCCATCCCATTCCTCCTTCTTGTCCTCCTCCCTTCCATCCCCATTCCTCCTCCCTCCTCCTCCTCCTCCTCCTCCTCCTCCCCTCCTCCTCCTCCTCCTCCTCCTCCTCCTCCTCCTCCCATTTCCTTTTTCCCCCAGTGTTTGTCATATATATTTTTGTTATCTCCTCCAGTTGCATTTTCGTAAAGCAATGAGAATTTCAGTAACTGAAATAAGGTATATGTTTTTTTGGGGGAGGTTTTTTTTCCGGGGCTAGGTGCTGTCCTACTGGTGAGGGTCATCAGCCCCCCCCTCACTCCCTCCCAGTGTTGTTAGAAAATGAATTTTAAAAAATTTAGTTGGAAGTGAAATATATTCATCCCAGATGGAATTAACTCTTGGTTGAAAAAAAAAAACTTAAAAGTTTTTATATGCGAATTAAACTTCGCGCTTATGGTGTTACCGTTGCAGGTGCGTTGGAGGTGTTGAGGGTGGTTGGAATGGAAGGGGGAGGAGGGAAGGTTTGGTAGTGGGTTGGAATCTGGTGTGGAGGGGGGGGAGGGAATTAAGGCTATCTCCACTTAATTTGCAAAGTGAAATGGTAAACTGTGCCGTTCTGCTCTTCATCCTATCTCCCTTATATTTACTCTCTCTCTCTCTCTCTCTCTCTCTCTCTCTCTCTCTCTCTCTCTCTCTCTCTCTGCCCTTTGACCCCTTCTTCTTCTTCTTCTTCTTCTTCTTCTTCTTCTTCTTCTTATTATTATTATTATTATTATTATTATTATTATTATTATTATTATTATTATTAAGTGACAACTTCTCTTCTGAATGTTTTTGTCTTTTATTATATTGTTTACAAAATAATTATTTTGTTGATATTGTTTTCGAAAATTTAATTGCAGGCGAAAGTTCAGGGTAAAAAATTATTATTATTATTATTATTATTATTATTATTATTATTATTATTATTTGTTTATCTTCTATGCTTTTAATTCAGTATGAATACTGTATAATAAAACTAATACAATACTTGAATATATAAACTATATACATCCATTCTTAAGGACAAACTCACCTTTCACTAAGATATTTTATTCACAGTAACAATTCCCCTTCCCTTCCCCCCTCCCCACCTCTTCCCCTTATGCTGGGGGAGAGGGGGAATCGAGTCATTATTTTCAATGGCGGAGAGGGACACTGAGCGCTCATGTCTCATCAGTAGGCTCACTTTGAGTAATTGTCATCTCGTGCATAGTGGCTAAAATGAATCTGTTTTGGAGGCTGAAATGTTCTTGTTGGGGGAGAGGATTGAAGGAGAATGGTGGTGTTGGAGAGAGAGGGAGAGTTGGGTGTTGGAGAAGGGGGATGGGTTCTCAATGGGTAGGGGTTGTGGGGGGGAAGGGGTACCAGGTAACGATTTGCCTTCCGTTCTTTTTTAATGAGAGTTTATTGCGGATGTCATCCAAGTCTCTCTCTCTCTCTCTCTCTCTCTCTCTCTCTCTAAAGAAAAGAATTGTTCCTTCGTGATATATATAACATTTTGTGGGCGTATTTACTCTCTCTCTTTCTCTCTCTCTTTGAAGAAAAGAATTGTTCTTTCTTGTTATGTTTTACATTTCACGAGTGCTCTCTCTCTCTCTCTCTCTCTCTCTCTCTCTCTCTCTCTCTCTCTCTCTCTCTCTCTCTCTCCACAAACACATGCATCTATATATATATATATATATATATATATATATATATATATATATATATATATAGAGAGAGAG
>NC_089745.1:630917-650917 GCF_040412425.1 Macrobrachium rosenbergii | reverse complement strand
TGTTTGCCCTGTGATTCTCGTAATGGGCAGCCGAGCCTGGATGGAAATATTGGAGAATGAGTTCTTTTGATGGCCTGTACGTCTGCAAACCGACCTTAATCCCGGGTTTAACAAAGGCTGGCAGAAAGATACGAGAAAGGCAGTTGAAAAATCTCTTCCGGGTTTTGTGTGCAGTGTAAATATTAACGTTGGTCCCTGCCAATTACGTATAAGCTTCATTTTTGTATTCGAGGGGTTATTGGAGACTGGACTCAATATGGTAGGTTTTGGGATTTACTGGAAATGTGGCTCTTTGTCTTTTATTTTCCTCAGTGCTTTGAAGTTCCTCGTTGGACGAGTCGGTAGAGTTCTCGCCTAGCACCCTGCTAGGCCCGAGTTCGAGTCTCCGGCCGGCCAATGAAGAACTAGAGGAATTTATTTCTGGCTTTAGAAATTCATTTCTCGGTATAATGTTGTTCGGATTCCACAATAAGCTGTAGGTCCCGTTGCTAGGTAACCAGTTGGTTCTTAGCCACGTAAAATAAGTCTAATCCTTCGGGCCAGCCCTAGGAGAGCTGTTCATCAGCTCAGCGGTCTGGTTAAACTAAGGTATACTTAACTCAGTGCTTTGAATGTTGCTCTGCTAGTTTTAAGCTGAAGGTTCGTCCAAGTTCATTTTCTATTACTTATATAGTTTCATAACATAAATATGATCGCTCATTTAAAATAACCTGTGAATACTTTCATTCCACTTTCATAATGCTAATTTTTCTTCGTTTTAGAAATAAGAGGTTTTGAACAGGATCCTTATTAGAACACGAACGAGTTCCATCTGTTTGTTGTATTAAAATCAGTACCGGATCTTATTCAGGGTCCTTAAAGGGATCAGAGGTTGCCATTTATTTTTCGTCTATTTTCTTTAACACCCTCTTGACTCTCCCTCTTCCCCTGTTCCGACCCCAAACCCGGATAAATGGAGAAGGAGGAGGATTAAGGACAGGGATAACATCCTGCTTCATAAAAATCACCAAGCGTTGGGGTACATCCGAACTACATCTTAACAAGTCGTCAACAAATGTAGGCAACTTATCGCATACATGTAACTATTAAGTTGGAAACAAGTTGGCAACTACAGGCAGAGAAAACGTTAATCGTATGAAGTACTGGTTAGGGCTACCTATTAGTTGTTCACTTGTATTCAACATGTTTGTGACATGTTGGCGATAAGTTTCCGACGTGTGTTTGTGGCATGTTTAACTTGGGAGGGTAGACGCGCCCGTGCTTATACAGGGTTTGTCGATTAGTATACAACCTGTTTGTGATGTGTTGGTGATAAGTTTCTGACGAGTGTTAACTGACATTTTGTTCGAATGTGTCTGGGTCATAATAGGTCACTGACTTGTATACAACATGTTTGTGATACGTTGGCAATAAGTTTTCAACATGTATGCATGACGTTCAACTGTAGTGTGGATGTACACTTGCTGACGCTTGGTTCGAATATGTCTGCGCCACAATAAGTCACTGACTTGTATTCAACATGTTTGTGATGTATTCAACAGGTGTGTGATATGTTGACGATAAGTTTCCGACATGTGTTTGTTTGACGTGTAGTGTGGAAGCACCCTCGCTGACGCTTTGTTTGAGAGTGTATGGGCCACAACGATGCCTGAAAAAGTGGCAATGTGAGTGAATGAGTGAAACTGTTACCTCCAGAAGAGAGAGAGAGAGAGAGAGGAGAGAGAGAGAGAGAGAGAGAGAGAGAGAGAGAGAGCTGAAGGGCGTGTGAATCACAGTGATGCCATACAAAGCCGCAAAGCGAGTGAGTGAATGAGTTACCTTAAGAGCCTTCAAAGAGAGAGAGAGAGAGAGAGAGAGAGAGAGAGAGAGAGAGAGAGAGAGAGATGAAGGGGCGTGTAAGCGATTAAATATTCTTTCTCTCTCTCTGCCGTCAATGGGAGTAATAGAGAAGGAAGAACAAGTTACCATCGGAGATGGACTGGAAGTGAACTAGTTAGATCCTTAAATGGTCCCGAAAGTAAAGTTCCTTTGGTGTTTTTCCCCCCTTTCCTCTCCTCGTCTGAGAGAGAGAGAGAGAGAGAGAGAGAGAGAGAGAGAGAGAGAGAGAGAGGAGAGAGGAGAGGTGGGGAAGGTTTCTTCCTTGAAGTTCAAAGGGTATGTTAAGACTCTCTCTCTCTCTCTCTCTCTCTCTCTCATTCCAGCTCAAAAAATAATGGAGTTTTCCTACTCGTTAAAATGTTGTAATTGTGAAACTATAACAAGAGGAACTTTGGACAATCTCTCTCTCTCTCTCTCTCTCTCTCTCTCTCTCTCTCTCTCTCTCTCTCTCTCTCTCATTCCAACGAAATAAGGTATTGCAATTTTTGCTGTTCATTAAAATGTTCAATCTGTGAAACTATAAAAAGAGGAACTTTCAAAAATCTCTCTCTCTCTCTCTCTCTCTCTCTCTCTCTCTCTCTCTCTCTCTCTCTCTCTCTTATTCCAACGCAATAAGGTATTGCATTTTTTGCTATTCAGTTTTGTTAAGCGTTCTAAAAAATAATGAATTTTTAATATATCTTTTTCGAAGACTTAGGGAGAGAGAGAGAGATTAAATAGTTTGTGTAATATTTAGAGGTCTATCTATTTATAGAAAGAGATAGATAGATAGATAGGAAGCTAGAGATTTGTTTTAATGTTCTTCACGTTATTTCCATACCGTCAGATTTTAACGAACAAGAAAACTGCAATATTTTAATGTGTTGTAATAAGAGAGAGAGAGAGAGAGAGAGATTTTTTTTCAAACTTCTTGAAATTATAGTTCCACAATTTGAACATTTTAACGAATAACCAAAAAAAGTAATAATTTATTGCGTTGGAATGAGAGAGAGAGAGAGAGAGAGAGAGAGAGAGAGAAATTTTAAAAGTTCTTCTTGTTATAGTTTCAAAGTTATAGCAATTTAACGAGTAGGAAAATTCCATTATTTATTTAGTTGGGGAGAGAGAGAGAGAGAGGCCTTCAGGCCTCCGTGGGCATCATATGTCAACTCGAAGGGTACCGGCTATTCTTCTTGAGTGGTTACAGTCAATAATTGCCTTGGCCACGTTCCGCACATTCACGTATCAGGGCACATCCCCACGCACGGCTACGAACGGCGGAGCCAGAGAGTACGTAAAAACAACGCAAACACAATGTAAATGTACCGTAAGTACTGTGTAAATGCGGCATGCGGCGCGACCGTTACGGACCACCTGGCCGTGCGCCGGGGGCAGGAACCTTCGGCCTGCTCGAAACCCTGCCGCGGGGTGGCCAGGTCAACTGTCAGAAGCGGGTTCGACCCGCACAGCGTGGCGCCACCCGCGGGCTGACCTGCGCAGCTGCCACGCGCCGTTACCTGGGGGCACACGCTGCCCCAGGGCACTGCGTGTCAGAATGGCGGTAAGAGTAGACGCGGCAACGCTGCCGCACCCCCCAACCGCCAGATGTTGGCAACACTTTGACCTGGGAAAAAGGGGCGGCGACCGCGCTTCCAGGTCAGTGCTTCTCTGGCCAGCATCCTGTTGCTATCTCCCTCAGCGCCTCCGTCTTATGGCCGTCCCTGCAGCAGCCAAGATGCCCAAGGACCCATGCTGAAGAGGACCGGAAAGCCCTGAGAACTCCAGAGCCCTGGCAGCTGGAGTTGCCCCTCGCAAAGCCTCCTGGAAGCTGATGGTCCCCTTCAGGCAGCGATGTTGTTGTGCTGCAGCTCGAGGCCGACGAGCTGTGACGGAGCGACCTAGAGGAGGAGGAAGAGGACCTTGCCTCGCCTACGGCGACCCGCCGCCACCGACGACAACGCCCACGAGGATGCGGCCACGACACACTGAAGGCACTCCTGATGGAGATGGCCTACATTTTCAGAAGTCGAGGATGAGTGTGCGCGGGTGTCAGAACAGCTGAGCTGCACCTGAAAATGGAGGTGCTCAGTGCCATCCAACTATATCCGTGCCACCAAAGAGGCTGCCGCGGTGCCATCGAGGGCCATGATGACCCACCATGGCACTGGGACAACGGGAGGCGCGTCGCACCTGCAGTTCTGCCAGCCTGGTCGGCATCGCAGCAGCAGCGGGCACTCACTGCACAGCAGCTGGCGCTCCTGCAAGCACGGTTAATAGACATCCACACCAAAAGACCTCAGCAACCTAATTGACACGACATTCCTCAACAATTTGTAGGGCTAATTTATACTGTTGTATTTCTTTTGATGTTATGTATGTATGTTTTATTTTATGTTAAATAAATATATTTTGCAATATCATGTCTAGCTCTATCACTCTGCTCAAATATCATGTATTCAATGAAGTAACTATAATACAAAGTACACAAATAAAGAGCAGGAATGAACCTGAATACACTAACATTTCATTATTGACTTTGAAATAAAGTTCAAAATACTTTATGTAACATTTTGTGCACAGAAGAAAAATGACAACAGGCAAAAAATTAGCAAGTCATATAAAATGTCAAAATATCGGAGAAGGTAGGTTCAAAAAAGATAGAATTTTCATGTCAGAATATCAACAATGTAAAATACTAAGAGCAGGTACTTTCAAGAACATAGAATTATCACCTCAGAATTAAAACAATGTAAAGAGAAGGTACTTCAAAAAAATGATAGAATTTTCATATCAGAATAGAAACAATGTTAGAAGATACTTTCAAAAATGACAGAATTATCATATCAGAATAGATTCCATGTAAAAGAAATTATTAAAAAGGGCAAAATAACTACATCTTCTTCCCTTTTATTTATATATATGTTTGTTTCATATTTATTAAAAATACATTTTGCAATGTCATGCCCGCCTATCCTCTTCCCATTTACCAAGTATTGATGAGAGTAATATATCATGGATTTGACAATATCTTTTGATTAAATCAACTAAAATAAACGGAAGTACACAAATGCAATAGGCAAAATAATCCTGAATTGATACATTATTGATTTATAAATAAGTCCAAAATAAATACAGGAACAGAATAGGAAACAATGTTAAGAGAAAGTACTTTCAAAAATGATAGAAATATCATATCGAATAGATTCCATGTACAGAAAATTATTAAAAAGGCAAAATAACTACAGGTCTCTCATACGATATGGCTGGGTTAACCCAGCAGTACGTGGGGCCAGCGTGGCGTTCGCGTAACTCAGTTACACAGAACGTAATACATAATGGTATCGTCACTGGTGTTCGTGCTCTGCCACACGCGACTACTTCTTGCCTGCGCCTTGCCGCTTGTTTGTCAGCGTCACGTCATTCCTTACGCAGTGCGTGCATTTGCGGGCGCACTATAATGCGCATGCATCACGCACATACATCGTCCTGACACGTATCCAGTTGGGCGGGGCCTATTTTCTCGCGTATGCTTTTCACCAATTCTGGCTGTGGCATCGTGTGTTTTGATACGTGAATGTGAACTTAGCATTAAGGGGCACTGTTTAATGGCCTGCCCGTCCATCTTCGTCTGTTCCTCAGGCTGTTAACAGCTGATAAAGGAGGAGACGTTACGGACGGACGCACGGACACAGACGTACAGACACATTATATATATATAAACACATACATACATACATATGTATGTGCATTTGTTTGTGTGTATGTTTTCGCGTGCTGGAAAGAGTAAACAAACAAATTCCGCCTCCTCTCAAACATAGCGAATGATTCCAAGAATAGGAAATCACCCAGAGAAGCCCGAAGCAGGAGAGAGAGAGAGAGAGAGAGAGAGAGTTATGTTTGAAGGGTAGATTCGGAAGCTGGGTGTTGCTGGGTGTGGGTCCTTGGGACTCGGGGGTGGGGGCGGTGGGGAGTTTGGTATCGCCGGCATTATAAGGAAAGGCGCCGCAGGACTAGAGAGAGAGAGAGAGAGAGAGAGAGAGAGAGAGAGAGAGAGAGAGAATTAGCTGCGTAGCGCAAAGGATCAGAGAGAGAGAAAGAGAGAGAGCGGGGGCGGCGATAGGGCCAAATCCTTCGGGGTAGGAAAATTAGAAGGAAGAGTCTGGAGGAGGAGGTCCCAGAAAGGAAAATAATTTCGTTTCTCTCTCTCTCTCTCTCTCTCTCTCTCTCTCTCTCAAACTTTTTTTTTTTTTGATCCCTGGAGAGGATCATGAAGTTTTCGAAGACGTTTAAGAGAAGAATGTGGAATCTACGGGTCAGAATTCTTTATTGAGAGCAGAGAGAGAGAGAGAGAGAGAGAGAGAGAGAGAGGAAGAAGTAGCTTTGAAGACTGTAGAATATAATTTCTTCTCTTGCTTTGGAAATCATTCCTTTGTTATTGAACTTTATTGAACTTTAAATATTTCCGTTTTTTTGTCAGTTTATGTGAGTAACTTTTTTTCTTTTTTAGAAATTGAAAATGAAGAGAATTTGGTAAAATTAATAATTTATTGAAGGAATTTTTTTATAATATTGTTTTCATCTTTTAACTGTCTATATTAATATTTGATTTCGTATTTTAATTGTTTATTTTATCTTATTTTTATCTTGTAATTATTTATTTTAATAACATTTGGTTTCAAAATGTTTATTTTAAAATTGTCTTCATGTGTTAAATATTTTTATATATGTTACGATTTCAATTACATAATATGTATCCGTCCATGGCTTGAAATTTTATTTTTATATAGAAAAAAAATCTGTACTCTTATAGAAAAAAAAAAACTTATTGGAAAAGCCGCCTTAGATTTTTCTAACAAGAGTTGCCGATTTTTTTTTCTTAATGGTCGATTCGAGAAGAGGTTAAAAAAGATAGGAAAAGATTAAAAAAAAAAAAAAAACTAACGGAAGGTACGTTGGAGTATCTTGAGGCGAGATGATTGGTTCTGAGGAAGGTGGAGGAGTTCTTATATTGGCGGGGGTGAAGGGGTTTGGAAAAGGGGAAGGGGTTAAGGTCGGGGGAACGATGCCATAAACATTATGGTTTAAAGGGACGGAAAGAGGGGTGATGCAGAAAGAAGGGGAAGGAGAGAGAGAGAGAGAGAGAGAGAGAGAGAGAGAGAGAGAGAGAGAGGGGGTTGTTTTTGGCTGCTTGTCCCTTGAATGACTGTATATAACGTAGTGTACCCTTCCCCCCTTTTATGGAGAGAGAGAGAGAGAGAGAGAGAGAGAGAGAGAGTGAGAGAGAGAGAGGGGGGGCTTGTTTTTGACTGCCTGGTCCCTTGAATGACTATAACGTAGTGTACCTTTCCCCCTTTTCCGGAGAGAGAGAGAGGGAGAGAGAGAGAGAGAGATTTGATTTTGGGCTGCTTCGTCCCCTGAATGACTGTTTAACATTGTGCACTCTTCCCCCCTTAAGGGGGGAAGGGGATGTAAGGTGCGTATTTTGAAGTCTGGTTTACAAACATCTCAATATTATCCTGTTGAATATTGAAAGTAACATTGATAAAATTTTTAATTTTTTTAATATTTGGAAGTCAAATTTAGAAACGTTTGAATTTTATCACGTGAAAGAAGTTTTGCTAATTTATTTTTTTTTAAATTGCACAGTGTAGGCCTATGTAATTCAAGTGATTGTTTCAGAAATTAACTCAATTCATTGATGTTATATTTTTTTTTATTTCTGTACAGTCTAGTTCTGTCATGAAATTAAAATCGAATGTAATTACTTTATTAAATGTTGATTTTCATATTTATTTTTGATAAGTATATATATATATATATATATATATATATATATATATATATATATATATATATATATATATATATATATATATAGATAGATAGATAGATAAATAGATAGATAGATATAGATATTCACATCTCCATAACTGGAACTGCACGCACCCATGAGAATGATGATGATTTAATATTATATATTATGATTTCCGTTGACTGAGAAAATTGCATCGCAAGCTCTTAGCAAAACCCCGTGAAATAGAAATATAGAATGAAGAGGCCACGATAGAATGAAGAAATAGAATGAAATAGAAAAGAGAACAGACAAACAGAGAAGCGAATAGGGAACTGGTGTTGGAAGAAGACTTGGATTTACTCGGTCGTAAAATTTTTCGGGTTGCGGACAGACCCGTCTTCGGAGACAGGCTACAGTAGATCCGATGAGCGTGTTGTACAGGCAGTTACAGAGAGTGACAGACTGAGGGTATAAGACTGTCAGTGGACAGGAGTTGGGGGGGGGAGGAATTCTCAGAGATAGACGGGAAAACAGATCGCTCTGTAACGGAGCCGTTAGACAGAAACAGAATCAGTTCAGGGAATAAAACTATTGAACAGACAGAGATTCAGGGGATTCTATTGACAGGGGAGGAAGCGTAAACAAACAGATTCAGGGGACTCTATTGACATGGGAGGATGCGTCAACAGACAGAGAGATTCAGGAACTCTATTGACAGGGGAGGAAGCATAAACAGACAGATACTGGTAATTATAGACAGGACTGAGTAACGATGAGGCGTAAAAGACAGAGAGGGTTACAAAGCAGCGATTGAGCTGGGATTATTTTAGACAGAATATTATTTTAGACAGAATGCGGTACAAAGGGACCGACAGACAGAGATACTGTCAACCTAGAGATGGAGATTGACAGAGTGGGATTGACAGTATCAGGACAAATGATGTAAGTGTCCGGCAGTTAGACTGTCAAGTTTGAGCGAACGAAATTGACAGGAAGGAAAAATTGACGGGAAGAAGAAATTGACAGGAAGGGGGAATTAACAGGAAGGAAAAACTGACGGGAAGAAGAAACTGACAGGAAGGAGAAATTGACAGAGAGACAGTGATAAAAAGGACAGAAAGACCCAAACTGATAAACATAATAACTGACAAACTGAACAGTTATAGGACAGACCCGCATTGTATAACAAATCTGCCCAAATCCCGCCTCCCCCTCTCTCTCTCTCTCTCTCTCTCTCTCTCTCTCTCTCTCTCTCTCTCTCTCTCTCTCTCTCTCTCTCAAAGCACGCCTTCGGAATGTCCCGTGTCAAAACAAAAGAGAATCGAAATATACACAACACCGGATGTGCGTAGATAAGGGGCGTACATAGATATTTACACACTTACGTACACACACACACAAAGGGAGTATTATTTTAAGACACACATGGACTCTGGTGATTTGTTTACGTTATTTGTTTATTTTTTACCGGAAGTAAATACAAAACTGTTATGGGAGAGACTAAGTAAGGTGGAAAAATGGAGTAAGTTGAAGAAATGAAAAGGGAAAAAAGTTTAAGGGAATATTTTTTTTCTTTTTGGTACATTTTAAAAGTTGCAGTTTCTGGTGAAAGGAATAACGGTCAACTAAATTCATTTATATGAATTTATCCACATGGTTAATTTATCCAAAAGTTTATCAAACGGTTGTTTATATTTATGGCCATTAGGCAAAGTTGATGTAATCAAGAATATGGAATTTAATTAAAATTTTTTTTTTCCTTATAAAAGGTATTTAAACCTGTAAGTTGATGTAAAAGAGAATAATTTCCTGTAAATTAATGACTGAAAACATATTTTAATGTCGAGGGAAAGAAATAGATTATTTTATGCCTTATTATCCTTAAAAAAAATTTTTTTTTAATCTTGTAATTTTCTTATTTCCTCCAACTTTCGGATATGATTCTGTAAACATTAATTATATATATATATATATATATATATATATATATATATATATATATATATATATATATATATATATGGGGTGTGGAGCAGTTGTCATTTTACAGCTGCCGCACGATGGGGACAGAAAGTCTTTGAAAGCTTGAAATTTTTTTAACAAAATCTCCGTTTGACACCATCCTGTTGAAAATGGGACCCTGGCATAATAATAATAATAATAATAATAATAATAATAATAATAATAATAATAATAATAATAATAACAATAATAATAGCACCTAATAAGTGCCAAGAAAGAGTTGTAACCATACAAGAATATATATATATATATATATATATATATATATATATATATATATATATATATATATATATATATATATATATATATATATATATATATTCCCAGAGCGTGGTCGTATTAATACGATCCAGCTGCGCTCGTTTCGAAACATATCCACAAGGCTTCGTAGTAGTAAGTTGGGGAAGGGGGGGGGAAAGGGGGACGGGGTTGGGAAGGACCCAGCTGGAGAAATTCATTATGCATTGGCTGTTAGATCAGTTGCGGATTAGCTTAAATCCATCTCCGCACCTGCAACAGGTATCAGCGAGTCGGTTGGGGGGAATGTAATTTGACGTATCCCCCTAAGGGGGTGGGGTGTAGAGTGCCGTCAGTGCGCCTCATGCAGTGTACTGTAGGCGTTACTTGATGGTCTCTGCAGCGTCCCTTCTTTAGGCCCCCTAGTTGCAACCTCTTTCATTCCTTTTACTGTACCTCCGTTCATATTTATCTTTCTTCCATCTTGCTATCCACATTCTCTTAACAATTGAATCATAGAGCAAAGGCGAGGTTTTCCTCCTGTTACACCTTGCAGACCTCTTACTCTCAATATCCTTTCCGGCGCTGAATGACCTCGTAGGTCCCAGTGATTGGCCTTTGGCCCAAACTCTATACTCCATTCCATTCTTATATATTCCTAATTTGGCTTAAATAGGAAGTAACGGGGAACAAGGAAGAAATATTAGAAATCTAAGGCACACGCACACACACCAGTAAAATCAACCGTAGTGGGAACGAGTCAGGAAAAAAAATAAATAAAAAACTGGAAAAATGAGAAAATAAAAAATAAAAGCTATTCTCGCGACTATCTGGTCAGCTTCCGTTTCAACAAAGAGCAGATTGAACCGAGGGAGAGTAAAAAAAAAAATGGTGGTTGCGTCGCAGGAAAACAGTTTTTTTTTTTTTACTTTTTTATGAAAAAAAAAAGTCTAGGCCTCTGTTTTCGCTGCTGCTGTTCTCCTGGACTTCGAGAGAGAGAGAGAGAGAGAGAGAGAGAGAGAGAGAGAGAGAATGTGATAAATATCAGATGAACGGCTTTACTAGAGAGAGAAAGAGGGAGACTGAATGTGATAAATATCGGATGGACAGCTCTACGAGAGAGACCTTACAGACCTTACAGACCTTACAGTTCGTTCAGGTTGCCCCAGGTCCCTCAGTGTGAGCACCTTCCATGTCTACCAGAGAGTTACCAACGCATCTTCGGTATATTTTGCATCTTCCAGTCTTGGATGTCTGGGATGCATCTTAAATATTTGTCCGAGCTTATTCTTTAAACATATCTACGCTCACTCCTGTTATGTTCCTCAGATGAGCTGGTAGCGCATTGAATAGACGCTGCATTATCGATGCTGGTGCGTGTATTAATGTCACATGTGTGCTTTCCTTAATTTTCCTGGTATAGTTTTTGCATATTAATCTACCTCTGCTTGCTCTTTTTGATAATTTTAGTTCCATGATGTTTTCGGTAATTCCTTCTATCTGTTTCCATGCTTGAATTACCATGCATCGTTTCTCTTCTCCTTTCAAGACTATATAAATTTAAAATTGTGTCTTTCCCAGTAGTCAAGGTCATAACTTCTTCTATTCTAGTTGTAAAAAATGACCTTTGTACTCTGTTGTGCAATATCCTTTTTGGTAGTGTGGGTACCATATTATATTGCAATATTCAAGTGGACTACGTAATGTACGTTTTATAAGCATAATCATGTGTTCAGCTTTTCTAGTTTTGAAGTGCTGAACAACATTCCCATTTTTGTTTTGCATTTGTAATAAATTTTCTTGATGTTGCATAACATATTCTATTCAACATCACACCACAGGTCTTTAACTTTCCTTGTTTGTGATTGTCTCATTATTAGGTCCTTTTATATGCATATAGCATTCCTACTTTTATCACCATAGTTCATTGATTCAAATTTATACTGAGTTAAATACATCCTATTTATCTCTGTCTATTTATATATTTTATTTAGGTCTCTTTGTGAGTTCCTATCTTCATCATAAACAATTTCTCTACTTATTCTTAAAATCATCTGCTGAAACTTCTTACTACTGAGTCCTTGCACATTTTACTGTCTATGTCTTACAATCATAATCACAAGCAGCAATGCAGCCTAACACTGTACCTGAGGTACACCGGATATTACCATGCTTCATCCGGATTTCATCGTTTGCAATCACTATCTGTTTTCTATTTTGCAAAATTCTTTTATCCATCTTCTACTTTGTCAACAATGTTATGTTTTCTAATTTTTCGCTAATATATTATGAGTCTACCTTGTCAAAAGCTTTTGCAAAGTCTAGGTAAACCACATCTGTATCTTTTTCATTTATCATATTTTATATATGCTCATGGTGGACTAACAGTTGGGTTTGTGTACTTTTTCCAGTACAAAACCATGTTGTCCTATATTGAACAATCTATTTTTCATTAAATGTTTCATTATATTTTTTTCATTACCCTTTCATATACTTTCATAATATGAGATGTCAGACTCACAGGCCTATAATTGCCTCTAGTCTTGAACCACTTTTGAAAGTAGGAGTAATATATGCTAATTTATGCTCATCATAAATCTTGCCTGTATCTATACTTTGCCTTAATAATATTGCTAAGCGGCTCTAGATTGAATGAACCACTTTTTTAACAATATGGCAGGTACTCCATCTGGTCCTGCTGCTGATCCATTTTAATTTCATTAATAGCCTGCACAATAACTCAGCTTGTAATATCTATATCTGATAAGTATTCAGTATTTTTCATCTCTTATTTCTGTATCATTATCTTCATTGTCAATTCTGTGGTGTAAATTCACTCTTATATCTTTCTGCTAATATGTTACATATTTCCTTTTTTTCATTCGTTAATCGCCCTTCAATTCTTAGGGCTATTTCTACTCTTATTTTATTCATCTTTTTGCATATGAATAAAAAAATTTTAGGTTTTGCTTGATATTTTGTAGTGTCATTTCTTCTAGGTTCCATTTTTTCATTTTCTTTTGATTGTATAATCTTTTGTTCTGCATTTTCTATCTTACTTTTTTAGTTCCATCACTTTCCATGGCATTCTTTTCTTTGCAAGAACTTTTTCCACTTAATTTTCTGGAACAAGATCCTTCTGTCTCTTGGAATTCGTGACTGATGCTTACTTTTTTTTCTTCGGTATATATTTTTTCCACTATTTCCTCTAATATTTTATATAATATATCGGTATTTACCTGTATATCATCACTTACAAATATGTTTTCCCATTCTTTGTTTAATTCTTCATTTATTTTTGACCAATTTATATTCTTACTATAAAAATTGTATTTTCCATATCCTTCCCATTTTTTCGTCTCTTGCTTTTCTTTGTTTTCGTATGTTCTGGAACGGACTGTTAATTCTATGACATTATGGTCCGAAATACTCGTATTATATACTATTATTTCTTTAACATAGTTCACCTCATTCACAAATACTAGGTCTAAAATATTATCCTTTCTTGTTGGTAGGTGATTTGTTTTAGCTAGATGTTATGTTCTAGTAGCATATCTAATAGCTTTTTCAAATTGCCTCTTATCTTCTGCACTACTATTGCTCTCTTTTTTATATGTATAAATACAACCACAGTCTCCTATTCGTTCTTTCCATTCTACAAAAGGAAAGTTAAAGTCTCCAGTTAGAGTATAGTCAGTCCTTGTGATTTCTACATATTTCATCCAGTTTTCAATTATTATGTCAAACTCTTTAGTATTAGGGGTATATATTACAATGTTCACTAATTTTCAGATTCAAATTCTACCGCTATTAATTCACGTTCTGTGTTACTATATTTCTCACAGATTTTTTTTCCTTGATTGGCATCTCTCCCATATATCATGGTTCTCCCCTGATTTCTATTTTTTTCTATCTGATCTATAAGTTTGGAAACCCTTTATCTGGTCATCATTACCAGTCTCTTGGGAATACCAGGTTTCACTTATATTCAATATTTCTATTTTTTTCATTTTGGGTTAGTTCTTCTAAGAACTCTATCTTTCTTTTTGAGTTACTCTCCGAAACTAGACCCTGCCGCGTTCATCACTATGATTGTTTGCATATTATCTCCATTATCTAATATGGGTAATAATAAAGTTTTCCCATGTCTCTTTCCTGTTCTGATATGTTGATCTTTTTCATTTCCAGAAATTCGTACATTAAAAATCCAACTTTTCCATTATATTTGTTCTTCCAGCTGTATTTATTCACTTTGTGCATAAACCTGCACTTATCTCCATATCTGCACCATCTCTTGCATCATAGATACATTGCTTGTTCCTTGTGCTATATCTAGGTGCTGATGGCTCATATCGTGGTGCTGACTTTTTCATAATGTGTTGTTGGCTTGCTTTTGCCTTCATCACATGATCTTTGTTCTTTTCTTTATTTGTTTCATTTTTTCCTTGGTTTTTATATGTATTTTATTTTTGATTTTGATTTTTGGTCTTTCATGGCTGCATGACCATGTACCTTTCTTAATAAACCTACATCCATTTCCTTCTTTCCAGTTTCTACATATTTTGGATGTAGATCTCTGCATTCCTCTTCATAGCCATCTAGATATGCATTTTGCCATAGATCTCATAATTGTGACATATCTTGGGATGTTTGTAATAACATCTTTCACCAAACCTGCAATTCCTCTTTTCAAAAGGGTGCATACTGTGTCTTTCTTTTCTTTCTTTTTCTTGTTCATTCCTCAGTATGGAGATCCGGCACAAACCTCTTTGGGATTTTATTTTGATTTATCAGGTCATAATTTATTTCTTCATATGTATGTTGCTGTATTGCCTCATATGTAGAATCTATGAGTTTCTCTGCATCCATACTATTATCCTGTTCTTTGTTTTCATTAATCTTTTCTCTCTCTTCAGTCTTATTTCTTCTCTATTTTCCTCTTCTTCCTCTTCTTCATCTTCTTCATCTTCTTCATCCTCCACAATCTGTACATTAAGTCTTGATTTAATGACCTTGTCTATCCATACTAGACATGTTGAGCAAAATATTTTGTGTCCTTATTTCTATTTTGCTCAACTTCAGCACACATGACAGTGTGTGTCGGTACGTGCATGCAAACATAGCATTTCCTAATCAGGTTTTGTGGATTTACAATGCTATACCACACTCTACATAGTTTACATGCTTTAGGCATCCGTTTGCCCCTTGCATCAATCAATATATTCACTAATTCCACCTTACTTATTTTCTTTGATGGAATGTGTTGATTTTTGTAGATTTTCTTTATAAGTCTTTGATAACTTGAACTTTTCATTGGTATCTCTTCTATTATTTTCATTATATTTTCTACAGATTTGCTCCAGCTTGAAGGATCGTATCCTTTCAATATGTCTGTGAATGATTTCACATCTTTTTAGTCAATGCTGCAATTAATCTCCATGATCAGAAACCAAGTTCCCCTTCCTGCCAATTCATCGTATTGAATATCACCGATGCAAGCTAGATTTCGCTACCTTTGCCACTGTTGACTGATTCCTCCATGATTTTCTGATTTTATTAATTCACTCGTAGACAACTTATTAAACGGTTTTTCGCTCTAATCTGATATTAAACTAATCACCGATAGTTCACGAACACTTTTAGCTATATTTCATTCGCTAATTGTATGTAAGACGCGTATTATCGGGTAGATTATCCAGACCATGAACGATTACGTCTCACCGAGAATGTCACATCACAGAGAGAGAGAGAGAGAGAGAGAGAGAGAGTTTGAGATGTGATAAATATCAGATGAATGGCTTTACTAGAGAGAGAGAGTGAGAGAGGGAGACAGAATGTGATAAATATCAGATGGACAGCTCTACGAGAGAGAGAGAGAGAGAGAGAGAGAGAGAGAGAGAGAGAGAGAGAGAGAGAGAGAGAGCTATTTCTCGTAAATATTGGATGAACGGTTTCACGGCAGAGACAGAGAGAGGGAATCTGATCAATATTGTATTAATGGTCCTGAGAGAGAGAGAGAGAGAGAGAGAGAGAGAGAGTGAGTGTATCCTCAAGTGGATGTGATACGCGGTTTGCCTGGAAGTGCTGAATGAATGATCAGAGGAAGTTCTTATCAACAATTCATTTTAGCAGCTCTCTCTCTCTCAAAATCTCTCTCTCTCTGCTCTCTCTCATGTCTTTAATCCAAAGAAATCATGTTTTTAATTAAAGAAAGTTTAACGGACCATATATATATGTATATATATATATATATATATATATAGTTTTCTAGGTACAATGTATAAATAAGCCAATTTGTATATAAAGTACATAGCACTTGTTGGGAATATATAAAAAATATAGAAGACTCATTTCTTCACAGAAATTTTCCCAGACTCATGCGTAATGCTCAGAGACTCAACATGAGTCAGTTCTTGACTCACCAACACAGAGGACTTTCAGTTAATCCTTTCTTTGAAATCCTCATCGCAGGGATAGACCCTTGTGCATTAATAGCCTCGAATCCTACGGAATTAGGATACTGTGCTTATTATTATTATTATTATTATTATTATTATTATTATTATTATTATTATTATTATTATTATTATTATTAATAGAAGATGAACCGTATTCATATGGAACAAGCCCACCACAGGGGCCACTGACATAAATTCAATTTTAGAAAGTTATTCTTTATAGAAAGTTTTTTTTCACTGTTGAAATTAAATCAATTCGACTTTAGGAAGTTATTTTTCAAAGCTGAAATTACATAATTTCTAATTAAGAAAGTTACTCTTCATAGAAAGTCGTTTTTCATAGTTGAAACAACATGATTTCGATTTTAGAAAGTTAATGATGACGTTCGTAGCTGAAATTACATAATTTCGAATGAAGAAAGGTATTCTTCATAGAAAGTCGTTTTTCATAGTTGAAACAACATGATTTCGAATTTAGAAAGTTATTGATGGCGCTTAGAGAAAACCAGCCAATCTTGGTTAAGGAATGCCCCAGGCTGGGCTAAAACCGACGGTATAGGTACCTCTTTACAGTCTCTCTCTCTCTCTTACATCAAACGCAGTCCTCCTCCCCCCCCCCTCTCTCTCCCTCTCGATCTCACACACTGTCAGACACAAAGCAAACACAAATCGCAAAATAGTCCCCCTATCCACCTCTGTCCCATACAGATGCACCTCTCTCTCTCTCTCTCTCTCTCTGTGTGTCTATTCTCTATTGTTTACCATAGCCTTATTTACATAGTGATTAAGCACTCCATGTTAAGTTACGGAGACTAAAGAGAGAGAGATTCAGAGAGAGAGAGAGATTGCAGGCCATAAAAGTTTTTTTCGTAGATCAAGATAATCCTGTTTGGTTATTTACTATTGATGTTAATCATTATTATTGGCTCTCTCTCTCTCTCTCTCTCTCTCTCTCTCTCTCTCCTCTCTCTCTCATACGTTATGCTTAGCCTGCTTTGGGAGATAATTCACACGAGAGCTTGGGAGGATGGATGAGAGAGAGAGAGAGAGAGAGAGAGAGAGAGAGAGAGAGAGAGAGAGAGAGTGGGTGTGTGTATGGACTCTTTTGAGCTGGAGCAAGACTGCTTTTGGGCTGTTTTTTATTGTAGGGGTGGCTTTTTTTGTCCTTCCCCCCTCCCAGCGGGAATTCAATTTGGTAAAGTGCAGAGCATTGTACATCGGATGTGACGCTTGACTCTCTCTCTCTCTCTCTCTCTCTCTCTCTCTGAGTACAATATTCACATCTACTTTTAACAACGCCAATGTAGCTGGCGTTTTATAACTTTATTTCCTTATCCCCCTCTCTCTCTCTCTCTCTCTCTCTCTGGGAGCACAATATTCACATCTCTATCTCTCCTTAACGACGCAAATGTTTGTAACTGAGTTTATTTCCTCTCTCTAAATGTTTTCTTTTTCGGCACTCCTCCCTGTAGGTCTGTATTATAAATTTCCCTTCCTAAATCTTCCCTACCCTCCCCCCCCTTCCACTACATGCGGAGGGAATCGACCATAGCAATTCAAGTTACCCTTTTTAATTCTTTTCTCTCTCTCTCTCTCTCTCTCTCTCTCCCCTTTGAAGCATGGCCCGTCGAAAGCCGAATTTCCCTCGTAAGGGAACACATACTCACACATTCACGCTCGTACCCGGAGTGATTTTTTTATGGCTCTTACGGGACGGTTCGGGTCATAAAGTTTATTTTGAGTGTGTAGGGTGAAAGGGCTTGTACCGTGGTTTAAGTGTGTGTGTGTGTGTGTGTGTGCGGACAGTGTATGTGTGCACGTGTGTGTGTGTGTGTATATAGATTATATATATGTGTGTATACAGTATATATATATAACGGCTGTAAACCTACATCTTTTCTCCCTTCTCAACATTTCCTTTTGTTTGAGGAGAGACAGTTTGAAGCCTCGAAATTAGCCTTTGGCTGAGGAGTTTCCATGACAGTTTGGTATATTTGAAATATAGCCTTGTATTTTAAAATATTTTGCTCACTATGGGCCTAGATGGCTATATATATATCTCTGTGTGTGTGTGTGTGTGTGTGTGTGTGTTTGTGTTTGCATTCTATTTATATATACACACACACACATCTCTTTGCATCCACTATTCTCTTTCTTTTCATCTGTTTACATTGGTTTATGTAAATGCCTCCCAGAATGGCTTCCCCCATCTGCATTTCCATTAAGCTGTCTTCTTCCGGAGTGGGCAGCGCCAGCAACTCCAGGAATAAACATAAGCAGTTTTTTTTTTATTTTATAAAAGTTTTTTTCTTTTCGTTTCCTGTTTATGACTTGTTTTTAAAGTTTTTTTTACTTTTATTTAAAAAAAAATTTAACTTTTAGTTTTTAAAAGTTTTTTCCGTTCCCTGTTTATGACTAAGTTTTTATAAATTTTTTTTAATTTTTATTATTTCAAAGCTTTTTTTTACTTTTATTTTTATTTTTTTTCCGTTTTCCTGTTTATGACTTAACGAAAATGTTCTTCAGTTATTTTCTTGGCTTAATTGTTAATGTTTGTGAATGGTTCTGGGTTTTTGTAATATAAATATTTTATGATTTTAATTGTGTATTTCTATAAATTTGATTTATTTTTGGATTTTAACATTTTCATATTATTAAATGTACATTTTTTTTATTGAAGTCCGTCATTCATCCGTACGTGACTTTTCCAAATATTTTTTGGAACTTTTTAAGGGATGTTTGTTCATATTCGTTTAAGGGATGTTTGTATATATATCCATATATATAGTATATATATATATATTATATATATATATTTATATATATATAGATATATATATATTTTTTTTTTATATATATACTTTAAAAAAAAACAATTAAAATGAATATGTTTGTTTAATAGAATGCAGAGTAAAAGTCATGAATTACTTGTGGAGGGGTCCAGGGAAGGGGGCGGGGAATTTTAAAATTGACCCTCTGCTCAGTACTCTTCTCTCTCTCTCTCTCTTGCTCTCTCTCTCTCCTCAGTAATCTCTCTTGCGTCAATGCTCTCTCTCTCTCTCTCTCTCCAGCCAGCACTGAATACGGCAGAACTGACATGACCTAAGTTCCGGTCCATTTTCGAACGCTGAAAACTAAAGTGCCCTCTCACTTCGAGTGGCTCTTAAACAGGACCTTTTTCATGTTTGTGTGTGTTTGTGCGTTTGTGTATGTGTGTTTGTGTTTGTGTATTTTTTTTTATGCGATGGCGCTACTGGTCGCCTTCAGCTAATGCCTTTGCTCTGTGATGTGATGTTCGTCCATTACACTTGTGTATGTTTTATTTATACGTCCCATCATGCGGTCCCAGTGTCCTATATGCGCGCGAGCGTGCGCGAGTACATTTGAAAAAGCTGTACGGTTGCGGGAGCGCTTCATTAAAAAAACATCATTGCTGTTTCATAAAAATAAAAAAATTATGTGGGTTTTGTCTTTAAATGTTTCATGAGGGGAATACAATATTAGTTTTTTTTTTTTTATAAAATGAAATGATTCAGTCAATGAAGGTTACGAGTTACCTATCCTTAATCTCATATTCTTGATATCTTGATACCTTAAAAGTAATGTGCACCAGCATGTGAGAGAGAGAG
>NC_089745.1:625917-628417 GCF_040412425.1 Macrobrachium rosenbergii | reverse complement strand
TGTTTCAAAACGACAAGCCATTGTAATGCTTTATAGAATTTACGTTTGGAATTCTAAAATATATTTTTTTTAATCTGGGAAAATAGAATACAGTTAAATAACGATTCAATCAGCAACAAAGACTCTCTCTCTCTCTCTCTCTCTCTCTCTCTCTCTCTCTCTCTCTCTCTGTGAGAAATTGGGTTTTTCGACAACCGTGAATTCAAATTTTGTATGTTTGTTTAAGTTGGGGATTCCCGGTTGAATTCATCTTTTAAATTGTTTGCACATTCATTCGATAATACTCCTTTTGTTCCTCTCTGTCTCTGATTATTCATGTTTTCCCCCTCCTTTATTTGTTTTTTTACTGTGTTTTGAAGAAATGCTGCTCACACGTGCATTTTATATATATATATATATATATATATATATATATATACATACATACATACATACATACATATATATAATATATATATATATATATATATATATATATATATATATATATATATATATATATATATATATATATATATAACAGAGAGAGAGAGAGAGAGAGAGAGAGAGAGAGATTAAATTGATATGACAAACCGACAATCTGAACGGAATTCTCTTACATTTGCAAATTGTGAAACGTACTTTCCTTTTCTCATTTTCAAGCACTTAGCTGACCAGTCTCTCTCTCTCTCTCTCTCTCTCTCTCTCTCTCTCTCTCTCTCTCTCTCTTCTCTCATTAGGCATTAGAGAGAGAAAGGATTTGTGAGACTGAATTTTCTCAAGTTTTTTAAGACCCGAACTTCTACTTTGTCGTAACTTAGCGCATGTGTTTTATAAGTTTTTTTATATTATTTTTTGTGGTGTTTCTGAAGAAAGAGAAATTAACTGTGTATATATATATATATATATATATATATATATATGTATATATATATTATGTATACATAATATATATACATAATATATATACATATATATATATATATATATATATATATATATATATATATATATATATATATATATATATATATATTTGAACTAAATTTAATTAAAAAAGTTTCACCATTTTCAAATGAACGACAATGAAAGATATAGAAATCTTAGAAATTAAAAAAATAAATAAAAATGTCGATTTTTGACCTCACTGAATCTTAAAACAGACTTGAATTAAAAATAAAAATGAAAAATAATACAAAAAAATTAATTAAACCTTGGGCGTTTCCTGTTCTTCAATAACGAATGAATGGAATTCTCCCGTGATTTTTTTTTTTTTTACCTGAGATCTCCCCATCCGTTTTTATAGAATAATTTTTCTTCTTCTTTGCGCCATAATTTTCCCCCAGAACCGTGAAGAATGGGGTCCACGAGATATGGCCGTAAATAAACCCTTTTTCAGCATCTTTTTTTCTCTGCTTTTTTATTTTAGGTTTTCTCTTTTTCTTTTTTTATTTTAACCACAACAACGTTATGCACTGCGGATCGTAAACTAACTTCTTTTCATGGATTTTGGAAGTTGAATGTTTGTTTTTTCCCACTATTTTTCCCCCTTGAATAAGGGGGGAAATTGTTGGGATTCTCCCCCTAAAAGCGGCGAAAATTATTGATATTTTTCCCTATATAGTGGGAAAATTGTTGGTGTTTTCCCCTAGAAAAGGAAAAATTATTGGCATTTTCCCCTAAACAAGGAAAAATTTTTACTATTTTCCCAAACAAGGGGAGAATTGTTGTTATTTTCAGGTTTCTTTCTCTCAAGGGTAAACAAGGATTTGTTGGTAATTTTCCCCTAAACAATGATGAAAATCATTGGCATTTTCCCCTAACCTAGGGTAAAATTTTTGGTATTTTCCTTTAACAATGAGAAAATTATTGGCATTTTCCCCTAACCTAGGGTAAAATTGTTGGTACTTTCCCCTGAACAATGAGAAAGCTGTTGACATTTTCCACTAAACTAGGGTAAAATTGTTGGTATTTTCCCCTAAACAATGAGAAAATTATTCCTATTTTCCCCTAACCTACGGTAAATTGTTGGTACTTTACCCTAAACAGTGAGAAAATTATTGGCATTTTCCCCTAACCTAGGAAAAAATCATCAGCATCCCCCCCCCCAACCCCGACCCAATCTTTCCCGCACACTTAAAAATGATTACTTGTTGCTATTCCCGCCTCCTCGCCTCTCCCGATGAAGGGAAATCCGTGTTCTATGGCGGTCTAGGGGGTTTTGGTAGGTAGGGACGGACGCTTTCCCCGGCGACTTTATTGTCCCCAGAGCGAGCGTTTATCCCCCAGTCATTTCGTGCTAAAAACTTTTCTAATACCCATTTAGGGAAAAAGATGACTCCGTTGCGAGCTTTTGGGTATATTTTGATTTCGCTTCCCAAAGAAGACGATTTAGTTCCTACCTATAAGAGTTCTTTGATGAGAGTTTCTTTTTTTTTCGTGATGTTTTTTCTCAGGGCTTCGGAATTGGAGTTTATTCCGCTTTGCAAGAGAATTTTCATCTGTTTTGATTCCATTATAA
>NC_089745.1:618417-620917 GCF_040412425.1 Macrobrachium rosenbergii | reverse complement strand
CAATAATATCCCTGTGTATTTTGCTTAGCTTCTAATTTGATCATCGTTTGTGCTGACCAGCATTTGCTCAGGTTACCCAATATTACCCTGGGAACACATCCCCTCCCACCCATTTCCCCCTTCCCTTTCCCCTTCCCCCTCCCTCTTCCCCCTTCCCACATCTAAAGGAGTAAGGGGGAGGTTGGATTAGGGGAGAGGGGGAGGAACCCCCCATCTATCCATGTCTCTCAGGTTGCATCCAACTATGCAGGAGAATTTGCATACGTCAGCTCTTATTTGCTTTGCCATTTGTGCATATATGCACTCTCGCGTCTGCTCTCTCGTGAGCGCGCGCGCGCTTGGGCTCGTTTTGCCCGTCTCCCCTCTCTCTCTCTCTCTCTCTCTCTTCCACTGTTTCATCTGATAATTTCAAAAATTATTGCCTATATTCAGGTGATAATTTTTTCTTATGGGGAAATAATATTTTCAATCTCTCTCTCTCTCTCTCTCTCTCTCTCTCTCTCTCTCTCTCTCTCTCTCTCTCTCTCTCTCTCTCTCTCTCTCTATGATTCGTACGTCCTCCGACCCATTAAGAATAAAATAAAGGATTTTCACCACCGGGAAGAAAAGGAATTTATATTTTACGGCCACCAGACGATGAGGACAGTACAGCCCTTGAAAGTTTGCTACTTTCTTTGAATGAAAAAACTCCGCCAGATACCATCCTGTTTAAATGAGATCCTGTTATCAAAAAAAATCAGAGAGAGAGAGAAAGTTTATCGGTTGTCATTCAGACTTATCCCGGGCAGCGCCGGATTGGTCAGCTGGTTAATGATAAAATAGCACGTGCGTGTTTGTATGTGTATCGGCATTTTATCAACATCGTTAAAATTGAATGGATACACTTCCCTTATTTTTGTTGTTGTGCGTTTTTTTTAATATTATTTTTATTTTTTTTATTTTATGAAAACTGATTCTCGCAGTCCATTGTGTACACGAGCGCACGTAAATGGATCTGCAATTATCAGATAAAAGCCATCAATACATTTTTTGGGGAAATTTTGATGGAGGTAAATATACATACACAGGAACGGTTCTGTTTGTGGAAAGTGTTTGCGAAAAAATAAACAGATATTTCCATTTTTCTTTTCATGTTGTTGAGTAGTATGGAATGCCCGTAGCTGTTAGTCTTTCTTTTTTTTTTTTTTTGAAGGAGAGAGAGAGAGAGAGAGAGAGAGAGAGAGAGAGTTGACATTTGTCCTGATAATTTTTGAGATGCTTGTTTGCGTTTGCGATCAGAAAATGCCTGTAGTTATTTCTCTCTCTCTCTCTCTCTCTCTCTCTCTCTCTCTCTCTCTCTCTCTCTCTCTCTCTGTCTCTGTTTGTTTTTTGTTTTTGGAGAGAGAGAGAGAGTTGACATTTGTCTTCATGAATTTTTAGATGATGTTATTCGATTGCGATCCGAAAATGCTTTTAGTTACTTCTCTCTCTCTCTCTCTCTCTCTCTCTCTCTCTCTCTCTCTCTCTCTCTCTCTCTCTCTCTCTCTTTTAAAGAGAGAGTGAGAGTTGATATTTTTCCTCCCTAATTTTTAAATGCTTGTTTGCGTTTGCGATCAGAAAATGCCTGTAGTTATCTCTCTCTCTCTCTCTCTCTCTCTCTCTCTCTCTCTCTCTCTCTCTCTCTCTCTAGAGAGTTGACATTTGCTCTAAAGAATTTTTTAGATCCACGTTTGCGCTCTCACTCAGAAAAACACGCCACACTCCAAATCATTTTTAGCAAAAACTAAATCGCTCCCGAGATCGCTCCGCTAATTGTTCATTACAGCTGCCAGTTATTAATATTTGCACTGAAACGGTTTCAAGATGAGAAACAAACAAGCAAACACACGCATTTGCAATTTCGGCTTTGCAAAAGCAGCCGCCAGTTTGGTTTTTTGTTCTTTTTTAAAATGCATTTGGTTATTCCTCGTTTGGTTTTGGGCCCAATGGATTATTGTTACTTCTCTTGTCATGCAAGATTGCCTGTGGTTAGAATGTGGTTGGATTGTGTTTATGTTCCTTCAGGTTCGGTTTGGGCGCGTTTGTTTAGTCGGTGTAATGAGAAGTTGCTTGTGTTTGGAGAAGGATTTTTTTCTAAAGAGCATATGTTTTTTGAAGGAATACGCCCTGGGCACGGTAGCGCATGCGTTATACCCGTCAGGAATCAGGGTAGATTTCACGGGTACGTTTTGGTGTATGTTAGTGATGGGTGATCTTGAGCACAGGTTTCACGAGGTACGCATTTTTGGGTATTCAACTTTTGCCCCATTTTTTTTAACTAATTGGTCCACTCTTATGGTGATAGTCATTTGACACAGTTCATTTTGTAACTGTAATTGGTCAACTCAAGTTGTCAGTCATTTGACATGATTCGTTTTGTAACTGTAATTGGTCAACTCAAGTTGACAGTCATTTGACACAGTTCATTTTGTTACTGTAATTGGTCTACTCATGTTGACAGTCATTTGACACGGTTCATTTT
>NC_089745.1:560917-605917 GCF_040412425.1 Macrobrachium rosenbergii | reverse complement strand
TACTATGTATATATATTTTTATTTATATATATATACATTTATACTATGTATGTGTATATTATTTTATATATATATGTATATTTCTATATATTATATATATACAAATATGTATATATTTATATATATATATATATATATATATATATATATATATATATATATATATATATATATATTATATATATATATATATATATATTTATATATATGTATAGATATATAAATATATATATGTATATATATATATACAAATATATATAAATGTATGTATATACATATACATACTGTATACATACGCATACATACATTCCTACTCCTTTCCAGTAAGAAGAACCACTAATATTGTTCCTCGTGGTTAATATTCCAGCCCACGTAATGTTGACATCCCGACCTGCCACCTGGTGGCCAGCCGGCGAAAAATTATTGTAAAACAAAATATCGTGTGTTCGGTAAACTGATTAAGTTTATGATAGACAAGCCATCCCAGATGTGGGATACTTTATTGAATTATGCATTGTTTTTTCTTCATAAATTTCGTATATTTTCGTGGATAATTGTTTTAAAAAGGTATCATTTTTGCATTGCGGTTTTTTATTTCGTATATTATGGTGTATAATGATTTGAAAAAGATATAATATTTGCGGTATTTTTTCATATTTCTGTTTTTCCAAAATTTTATATATTTTGGTTAATGATTATTTTAAAAAAATGTCTTTTTTATATTTCTGTTTTTCCAAAATTTTGTATATTTTGGTTAATGATTATTTTAAGAAATGCCATTTTAAATTTCTGTTTTTCCAAAATTTTGTATATTTTGGTGAATGATTATTTAAAAAAAGGATATAATTTTTACAGTGCCGTTCTTTTTTCCTAAATTTCACATATTTTAATGAATATTAAAAAAAAAAATTCAAAACCCTTTATCCTGTTGAAATAAATTGACTGACCTTTGAAATAACATTTAATCTTTTTTATAATTTTGCTGTAATTCAGTTATTTATGTATGTATGTTTCCGTGCATGTATAGTTTCATTAAATACACGAAAAATAATATGATTAATTGATAAACGCTTTACATTATCATTTTGTATGTGTAACTTCCGTAGAGTGTTGTGGACTAGAGTTAAAGCTCATGTGAACTAGTGGTTTTTTCCACTACAAGCCTAGAATCCGAGACGGAAGTAAATGGAGAAATTTTCTGTGGTAGGATTCAACCTTTGAGAGAGAAGTGTACACACACACACATATATATATATACATATGTGTGTGTATATATATATACTGTATATGTGTGTGTGTGCATAATAAATAACAGGACCTCATTTACAAAGGGTGGTATCTAACTGAGATTTTTTTTCAGCAAAACTTATGAGCTTCCAAGGACTTCCTGTCCCCATCGGCTGGTAGCCGTTTCGTTAGGTACCATCCTGTTGAAGTGAGGCTGTGTTATTATTAGTATATATATATATATATATATATATATATATATATATATATATATATGTATATACATTCATACATACATACATACATATTATACACATATACATACATACATACAGACTACCACTCCTTGCCCTCAACGCTCCAAGATCATTCTCCATCTGTGCTCCATATTCTCCTCCAGATGTAGATAAGCTCCTACAATATCTCCTTGGCTCCTTCTACTCGGCCATATCTCGGAACCAAATTTCCCAGGGGGCAGACAGACATCCCCATCGCCCCCCCCCCACCCAAATTGACCACAATTAGTATAAGGACCCCACGGCTTTTGCACTGGTCCCCTAAATGCTGTCTTCCCTAATTGTTTAACCCAGAGGTGCTATTTTTTTTGTTTCGTTATTTTCTCGATTGTAGTTTTTGAAAGTTTTAAGAAGCCTTTTGTTATTGATAATTACAATTATAAAATTACAGTTATAAGAGTTTTAAGAAGCCTTTTTTTAATTGATAATTGCAATTATAATAATTTTTTTCAATATATTTAATGAATTTAGTCGCTGGTTACACTTGTGAGAATGATTTCATTTTATATTTAATATTATTTGGCTGCTTGGAAATGAGGCTAATATATAATATTATATATATATATATATATACA
The DNA here is from genome assembly GCF_040412425.1 of Macrobrachium rosenbergii. NCBI lineage: Eukaryota > Metazoa > Arthropoda > Malacostraca > Decapoda > Palaemonidae > Macrobrachium > Macrobrachium rosenbergii. Next base: position 603,819 of record NC_089745.1, on the reverse strand, counting down.
TATATATATATATATATATATATATATATATATATATATATATATATATATATATATATATATATATATATATATAATATATATATATATATATTATATATATATATATTATATATATATATATATATAAATTATTAAGTTCATCCACACATACATACAATTTCACACTAGAACCACCTCCACGCGTTCAGTCTGATACGCAGACTGTGGTAACAGAAGACTGCCAACAATAGCAAGACTGATAATATCCCTTTATACAGCATTTCCAGCCTGATATGTTCCTGTTGAAAGAAAGAAAGAAAAAAGGGTTATTTTTACCAAGTGGGAATTTTTCCACTCAGCAAGTTCAGGGCGGCTGGTGATGAAACCTTTGCACAGCAGAGAGAGAGAGAGAGAGAGAGAGAGAGAGAGAGAGAGAGAGAGAGAGAGAGAGAGAGAGAAAGAAAATACAAAATGCAATTGTTTGCAGATCCTTCTGTAGTAAAGATGGTTCTCAATTTTATGAGAGTCTACACTCATGTTCGTTGTTTATGCCTGAGAGAGAGAGAGAGAGAGAGAGAGAGAGAGAGAGAGAGAGAGAGAGAGACAGAGAGAGATGAAACCAAAATACTGTGAATGTTTATCGTCTGTGGCATATGAGTTCATATTATTTATAGTAAGAATCTATTCTCCAATATGTCAATATGAGAGAGAGAGAGAGAGAGAGAGAGATTTCCTTATTGAGTCCAATCTTTATCCTCTACAATAACCTCTCATTTCTCAAGTGCGTCGCCTTTCATTATTGTAGTGGATTAGCAAATTGCGTGATGAAATTACTGTCATTTTCTCACTTTTTGCATTTTTTTTAACCTTTTTCAAAGCTCAGATTGATGCAAATTTTATGCCTGGCGAAGTGTGGAAGCGTGATACTGAATGTGTACCTGTGTTGGGTATATATTCATGTGTAAGTGTAAGTCTTGTATGTGTAGGATTAGTGTACATATATATATATATATATATATATATATATATATATATATATATATATATATATATCATATCGTTGTAGAATTCTGTGCTTCTTATTCTTGTACTGTTGTAGGCCTTATCAAGTTGATTGCGGGGGATGGGGGGTGAAATAACAATTTACAGTAAAATGTAATTAATTACGACCTAATCAACTAACATTTTCCCCCGAGACATTACTAATATTACAACGCCGCCGTAATTCTGTCATTAGACCTGAAATGGAAGGTTGCTACTTCGTATTTTAGATGTTTGTTTGATGTATATAAAAAACTATGTAATGATATAATTTACGTTTGAATTCATTGTAATTTGACTGTAATTGTGTTTACAGATATTCAAGGACTCTCACCTTGTTGTATCCCAAACTAGAGTCCGCTAGGTTGAAGAAATAGGGCGTGAGGCTTGCAGCCTCACCCAGAAGTGTTTTAGCAGGGAGAGAGAGCTGGATATATATATAATATGCATATATACATATATATATATATATATATATATATATATATATATATATATATATATATATATATATATATTATAAATATACATACACACATATATATATGTACATGTATACGTATATAAATAAAAATATATTCAGAAATACACCCTTTCAAGAGAAACTACCTCATACACACATCTATACATACACAGGCGTTTAAGTACACCCACCCTACACCTCGTTATCGTGTACTGTATCGACGCGTCTCTGTAGCCTGGAAACAGCCAGTGCTTAATGATGGTCCCCGTTGTTGCCAACTCGAGAGCTTCCGTGCTGAATGGGATTCCAGGTATTATCACAGTGCGTTCCAGGTATCTTTGAAGGGACGGGGTGTGTCTGTTGCTGTGTGTGTGTATTTGTATATTTATGTGTATATACAGTATATGTAGATATGCATGTATATGTATAATATATATATATATACATATAATTTCTGTATACTAGTGTGTTTATAAATGGCCTTTATATTTATCTACGTAATTCATTTTTTTATCTGGTATGCCATTGTCTCTCCCCTAAAATCTTTTTGTTGAAATTCTTTGTTTTTTTAACCTTATCTGCAGTGAGAGAGAGAGAGAGAGAGAGAGAGAGAGAGAGAGAGAGAGAGAGAGAGAGAGAGAGAGAGAGAGTCCCCTTTCTTCGGCATTTCCAAAACTCTGTTATAGAGAGATCTGTCTTCAACCAATGGGACGTATTGACAACATCCTTTCTCCTCCTCAATCCTCTTCCTCCTCCTCCTCCTCCTCCTCCTCCTCCTCCTCCTCCTCCTCCTCCTCCTCAAAGGAGAGGAAGAACAGCTCTTTATATATACAGAACGTCGTTTTTCTCCTATATTTTTTTTTTCCTTAAAAGGAGAGTGGATGAAAAAATCTATACCCTATCTTTCATGGGCCGTTGTTCCTTTCTTCCTTCTTCCTCCTTCCTGTGTTTTGGAAGTTCGATAAGCAGTGGTTTTCCTTTTTTAAACAACAAAAGAATTTTAGTATATATATATATATATATATATATATATATATATATATATATATATATATATATATATATATATATATATATTAGAAATATCAACACAAAAATTACTTGTGGAACAGAAATAAATTTCTGACTCACGTCAGGATCGAACCCAGGTCTTTCAAGTGAGAGACCAGAGCGCTGCCAACCAGGTCACACAAGTCTTTAAAGAAGTTGGAACCTGAGTATACAGCTGTACCCAAGGAATTACCTGGGCAGGCTAACTTCTTGCATACCAGCGTGTGTGTGTATACATAATAATATAATGTATATGTGTATATACATAATGTATATATGTGTGTGTTTATATATATGTATGTATGTTTTTGTATGTATGTTCGTAATTCTTCTACAATTCATTCCATCTCACACGAGTGACACTCGTCCCAAACTTGTCACAAACGACCAATTGTCCCCTAATCATCATTTAGAGGGAACACACAATTTTGTCCTGTAAAAACCTCTCTCTCTCTCTCTCTCTCTCTCTCTCTCTCTCTCTCTCTCTCTCTCTCTCTCTCTTTACAACAACGTGAAAACGCCACATATTAAAAAATAAATATGAAAGCACCTAGGCACGCAACGTTAATATTTCAGTCATCTGCTGTCGGTAGTACACCGCCAGTTTATTTATTTTGCATTGAAATATCTTCGTGTTTTGCTTTGTTTTGGGGAGTGGGGAGCCGGTAGGGGTTAGGGGAGAAGGAGGGGGGAGGGGAGTTGTCAAGGTAATAGTGTATCAAGGGGAGGGGTAGGGTAGGTATTTAATGACGCAGCATTGTTGGAACCAGATGGTGTGTGTCTCTGTGTTGTTTCATCCAGGTATGGCCGTTTTCCTACCTACAAATCCCTTCCATTTATTGTTGTTTCCTCTCCTATCCTCTTCATTCCGTCTCTTTCTTTGTTCGTCCGTGAAATGAGAAAGTGTCCGTGAGCTTTCTCTCCCGCAGAGATGAGGATTTAATTGGGTTTTAAGAGACTTTCTTTCCCTTCCTCGACGAAAGGGAAATTAGAAAAATGTCGGGAATTGTCTCTGCGAAACGAGAGATTTGTTGGCTCCGAGGTTTTGCCTGAGACGCTTGCTATACGAGAGAGCTTGAGACCATCTGTCGTTTGCTTACGGTTTTAGAGTAATGGATAGCTTCATCTGCTCCCAGTTCACTGCTCTCTCTCTCTCTCTCTCTCTCTCTCTCTCTCTCTCTCTCTCTCTCTCTCTCTCTCATTCAAAAGCAGTTGCTTTTTGGTGATGAATTTACATGCCACTCGGATCTCCCTTATCTTGAAATATGTCCTCTCTCTCTCTCTCTCTCTCTCTCTCTCTCTCTCTCTCTCTCTCTCTCTCTCTCTCTCTCTCTCTCTCTCTCTCTAAATCATTCCCATCTTTGTGATGAATTTCCAAGTTACTTCTCTCTCTCTCTCTCTCTCTCTCTCTCTCTCTCTCTCTCTCTCTCTCTCTCTCTCTCTCTCTCTCTCTCTCAATCATTCATCTTGTGATGAATTTGTTATTCTTCTCTCTGAAAATCAATTGTATCTTTGTGATGAATTACTCTCTCTCTCTCTCTCTCTCTCTCTCTCTCTCTCTCTCTCTCTCTCTCTCTCTCTCTCTCTCTCAGATCAGTTCTCCGAATGGAACGTGTATCCAAATTAGTTGATGATATGAAACGCCTTACAGATTCATGTGTCGCCGTTGGAATATTAAGCTGCGCGTAAAACTTTGGAATGAGGTTTCCATTGGTTATGTATGAGAGAGAGAGAGAGAGAGAGAGAGAGAGAGAGAGAGAGAGAGAGAGAGAGAGAGAGAGGATAGCTAATAAGATTTGTTAGTGACTTCGATTCAATTTTGACTAATTTTCTTATCCTTCATATTATTATTATTGTTGTTATTATTATTATTATTATTATTATTATTATTATTATTATTATTATTATTATTATTATTATTATTATTATTAATGTGTATATATACATGTATACATATACTATATATAAAGAATATATGTATGCATATATACATAACATTTATCCCATCTTTGTCATCTGCACTTTCATTCCTCCACTTTAAGCATTTCATATCAGATACCACAAATTCTACTTGTACTTTCTAAAGAGAAAGTCGAAACGCCACTCCATTTGGTCTGTGAAATAGGGGAAGGTTGGCTGGAAAAGGGGGCGGAATCCCCTGACGGTGAAGGGGGCGTTAGGTATGTACGTGCGTCTCCCCTTAGGCGGGATGTAAGGACCCCTCTGCCGAATATTGAAATTAGGTGGATGGTGATAGCCTTAATCAGGCTCTTGAATGGTGTGGAGAGAGAGAGAGAGAGAGAGAGAGAGAGAGAGAGAGAGAGAGAGAGAGAGAGAGAGAGGGCGGTTTGGGGGAGTCTAGGCAAACGTTTGACATTAAGATCAGTTGAAAAGAATCTTGTATTGTACTTGAATGGGTCAGTCACACGGAGAGAGAGAGAGAGAGAGAGAGAAGAGGGGTTTGAGCAATGTAAGGAAAGAGATAGGAGGCAATTGTAAAATTTATTTTTTATTATAGATCTGGTTGAAGGAACATTCGAAATATATTTGCTTATTTCGTTTATTAGTGGAAGGAAAAATGAATTTATCAATTGCAGAATCCACGTATGCATATATATATTCATATATATATATATAGATATATATATGAATATGTATATATATATATATATATATATATATATATATATATATACATACATACATATACATATATATATATATATATATATATATATATATATATTTATATATATATATATATATATATATATATATATATATATATATATATATATATACATGTATACATACAATCTGCCCAAACATATACTTACTAACAAACTATTCCTTAATTCCTAATACCCCTCTGTATACATAAATATGTATACCACTTCTTACATACACATACACCTAAATGAATTCAGTACACATGCTAAACTATCTGCCTGTCAGCACCCCTGCCCTCTGACAGACATTAAGAAGAAATTAAAGTGATTAAGACAAAGTTGAAGACAAGAGGAAGAAGAGAAGAGAGAGAGAGAGAGAGAGAGAGAGAGAGAGAGAGAGAGAGAGAGAGAGAGAGAAAATTTCCTCACCTTTGTAATGAAGTCCAGAGTCGTATCTAGAATAAATTAAGATGAAGTTGATGATGCACAAGAACAGGAGAGAGAGAGAGAGAGAGAGAGAGAGAGAGAGAGAGAGAGAGAGAGAGAGAGAGAGAGAGAGACTTCAGGAAGATGGAAAGAGGCAATTATTTAGATTGGGGAACAATGCGAGACTTGAAGGCGAAGTCAGGGTGTTATAGAACTTTTATTAAGTGATTAGAATTGGACGAGAATGGGTAATCAGTGAATGAAGGAAGGAGAGAGAGAGAGAGAGAGAGAGAGAGAGAGAGAGAGAGAGAGAGAGAGAGAGAGAGAGGGGTGATGATAAATACTTAACATTACAGTGATTAAAAAAGAATCTTTTAATGTACTTGAATGGGTCATATGGAGGGAAGAGAGAGAGAGAGAGAGAGAGAGAGAGAGAGAGAGAGAGAGAGAGAGAGAGAGAGAGAGGAATGAACATCTAACATTAGAGAGATTAAAAATGAATGTTTTATGGATTTGAATGGGTTATAAGAGAGAGAGAGAGAGAGAGAGAGAGAGAGAGAGAGAGAGAGAGAGAGAGTTGAAGATTAAGATTAGAGTGATTCAGAAAGAATCTTTTGATGTAAATGAATGGGTTGTAAAGGTGAGAGAGAGAGAGAGAGAGAGAGAGAGAGAGAGAGAGAGAGAGAGAGAGAGAGAGAGATGAGATTGATTTTAACTTGAAAGTGATTAAGAAGAAAGCGCTTACTGGACTTGAGCCAATAATAAATCGGAGAGAGAGAGAGAGAGAGAGAGAGAGAGAGAGAGAGAGAGAGAGAGAGAGAGAGAGATATTAAGTTAATAAGTAAGATGCAATTACCACTTTTCCACCGACAGCTGAGGAAGAGGAAGGAGAAGAAGAAGAGCGAGGAATAAGGAAATAATAAAGAGAAATAAGGGAATATTAGAAAGAAAGAGTGAATAAAAGAATAAAAGAGAGGAAGAAGGATAATGGAGAAGATTCAAATTAGGGATCAGGGAGAGGGGAGAATATAAAGGGGGGGAAGTGTAAGGGGACACAATTGTCCCCTTAGGTCTTAGGACATCAATCGTAACACTAATTCTCTCTCTCTCTCTCTCTCTCTCTCTCTCTCTCTCTCTCTCTCTCTCTCTCTCATATCCCTTTACACCCCTCCTCACTATCTCTATCCTCAGTCACTTCACTTTATCGGACCCTATTCTCTGATCCTCCTCCTCCTCCTCCTCCTCCTCCTCCTCCTCCTCCCATTCATTCTTGCCTCTTCAATTTCTTCGGCATCATCACTCTTCGCATTTCCTCTCTCCGTTGTTACTGTCTACAGCAGCGTCATCAGTTCTATTCCACCCCCTTCCTTATTCCCCCTCTGTTCCACCTCCTCCTTTCCCCCCTCCCTTTTCCTCTCCCACCTCCTCCTTTTCCTCCTCCCTCTCTTCTTCTCTTTTCCACCCCTCCCTTTTCCCCCTCGTCTATCAGGATGTATGTGTTGGGGATTTCGAAGGATTCGTTGGGCACAGTGGGTGGTGGATTCGTCTCTGTGTTGGAGATTGTTCTTTTCCATCCTGTTCCATCTCTGGTTTTGTTGTTTTTCTTTTTGTTTTCCTTTTCTCTTCCATTCTTTTCCGTCTCTTGTGCTTTATTCGCTTTATTCTCTTTCGTTATATCCCTCTTCTCCGTCGTTTCTTTCCATGAATTAGTTCGTTCATTGTTCTTTTCCATATCTTAGATTATTCGTTATTCTTTTCCATCTCGTAGATTGTTCGTTATTCTTTTCCATCTCTTAGATTGTTCGTTATTCTTTTCCATCTCTTAGATTGTTCGTTATTCTTTTCCATCTCTTAGATTATTCGTTATTCTTTTCCATCTCTTAGATTGTTCGTTATTCTTTTCCATCTCTTAGATTATTCGTTATTCTTTTCCATCTCTTAGATTGTTCGTTATTCTTTTCCATCTCTTAGATTATTCGTTATTCTTTTCCATCTCTTAGATTGTTCGTTATTCTTTTCCATCTCTTAGATTGTTCGTTATTCTTTTCCATCTCTTAGATTGTTCGTTATTCTTTTCCATCTCTTAGATTGTTCGTTATTCTTTTCCATCTCTTAGATTGTTCGTTATTCTTTTCCATATCTCAGATTATTCATTATTCTTTACCATCTCTTAGGTTATTCGTTATTCTTTTCCATCTCTTAGATTATTCTTTATTCTATCCCGTCTCGCTTTTATTCTTTACTCTATTTCATTATTCCCTCCAGTTTCAACTTCTCTTTTCCACAATTTTTCTGTCCGTCCGCACTTTTTTCTGTCCGCACTTTTTCCGTCCGCACTTCTTCTGTCCGCACTTCTTCTATCCTCCCCCAGATCTTAAAAACTACTGAGGCTAGAGGGCTGCAAATTGGGACGCTGATCATCCACCCTCCAATCATCAAGCATACCAAATTGCAGCCCTCTAGCCTCAGTAGTTTTTATTTTATTTAAGGTTAAAGTTAGCCATAATCGTGCTTCTGGCAACGATACAGGACAGGCCACCACCGGGCCGTGGTTAAAGTTTCATGGGCCGCGGCTCATACAGCATTATACCGAGACCACCGAAAGAAAACTCTCTCTCTCTCTCTCTCTCTCTCTCTCTCTCTCTCTCTCTCTCTCTCTCTCTCTCTCTCTCTCTCTCTCTCTCTCAACCCCTTTTCCCTCAAACTGTTCCTTCTCCCATCTCCTTATCCCTCCTATCCTTTTTGGGTATTATCGCCCCCTTCCCCTTCCCCCTCCCCCCCCCTCCCCCTCCCCCCCTCCCCCTTCCCCCATCCTAAGCCCATCTCATCCCATCTTATCCAAATCAGCAATGATAGCTTATGCATGAATCTCCTCTACCTAAAAAGATACAAACTCTCTCTCTTTCTCTCTCACACACTTTGCTCTCTCGGAGGCGCGCGCGTGCGCGCGTGAGAGCGCGTCTGTGCGTGCGTTCATGCGTGCGAGGAAGTGTTTGTGAGTGCTTGCGTGCGCGCAGCGGGGGGCGGGGGGGTTGGCTGTAACCAAGAAATAAGATGAAAGAGATTCCGGGGGCGTCTGCTGGCGCAAGACTCTTATTGTTGTTGCTTCTCGCGTGTGTTGTGTTTTTGTTGTTTGCGGTGTTGTTGATCCTTTCTGTGTTGTTGTTTGTTTTTTGTGTTGTTTTCGTTTATGGTTGTTGGTGTTGTGTTTTGTGAGATGTTGTTTTTTGTTGTTGGTTCTTTCAACGTTTTCGTTGTTTTTTGTTTTTGTTTTTGGTCCTTTGTTGTTGTTTTTGTTGTTTGTGATGTTTATATTTTCTGTGTTGTTTTTCTTTTTGGTCCTTTGTTGTTGGTCTGTTTTTTTTGGCTGTTGTTGTTGTTGTTGTGATGTTTATATTTTGTGTTGTTTTTCTTTTTGTCCTTTGTTATTTTGTATTTGTTGGCTGTTTTTTTTTTTGTGTTGGTGTTTTTGTTTTTGTTCCTCGGTTGTTGTTTTTTGTTCGTTGTTTTTGTTGTTGGAATGTTGTTGATGCCTGCTTTTGTTGATGTTTTTCTTTTTGCTTTTGGTCCTTGCTTAATTGTTGTTGTTATAATATTGATAATACTTTTCTGCATTTTTCTTTTTGTTTTTTGTTGTTATTATAATATTGATAATACTTTCTGTGTTGATATCTTTTTTTTGTTATTGGTCCTTACTTGTTTTTTGTTGTGATTTTTTTATTCTTTTTGTGTTGATGATCTTCCGTCTCCTGAATAATAATAATAATAATAATAATAATAATAATAATAATAATAATAATAATAATAATATTAAAGTGAATTTCAAGTCAGTGGCCCCTGTGGTGCGCTTGTTCCATATGAATAGCGTTCCTCTCCTGAATAATAATAATAATAATAATAATAATAATAATAATAATAATAATAATAATAATAATAATAAAATTCAAACCTCAAATAATAATAATAATAAAATTCAAACCTCAAGTAATAATAATAATAATAATAATAATAATAATAAAATTCAAACATCAAGTAATCGTAATAATAATAATAATAATAATAATAGTAAAATTCAAACCTCAAATAATAATAATAATAATAATAATAATAATAATAATAAAAATAATAAAATTCAAACCTCAAATAATAATAATAATAAAATTCAAACCTCAAGTAATAATAATAATAATAATAATAATAATAATAATAATAATAATAATAATATTAAAATTCAAACCTCAAATAATAATAATAATAATAATAATAATAATAATAATAATAATAATAAAATTCAAACCTCATCGCCACCGCTTCTCCCCTCCCTAATTTATCATGTCTCCCACGTTTCTCTCTCCCTCATTTTATCGTTCATTATCTTCATTACTCTTCTTTTATCGCCCTAGTTATATTGCTTAGAAGCTCCTCCACGCCTCCCAATTATCCCTTTTTTATAACAAGGCGACCCTGGCGCTGTCGTTACCCTCAGTCGTTATCACCCGCCGTCAGGAGGCTGAAGCCCTGGCCTTTGTATACTATATATATATATATATATATATATATATATATATATATATATATATATATATATATATATATATATATATATATATATAATATTTATTTATTTATTTATTTATTTGTACATATATATATTCACATATAAAATCCTCTCTCTCTCTCTCTCTCTCTCTCTCTCTCTCTCTCTCTCTCTCTCTCTCTCTCTCTCTCTCTCGTATTCAGTGTGTTGGTACACTTGGGCGTCAGGTGCTAGCGGCAATCTGTGAAATGGTAATTGATGTATCTTTATACACAGAGTTTTAAATAATTCGATAATTCCCTTTTTATTTTCTGTAAAAGAAAACTATTGTGCCGGCTTTGTCTGTCCGTCCGCAACTTTTTCTGTCCGCACTTTCTCTGTCCGCCCTCAGATATTAAAAACTACTGAGGCCAGAGGGCTGCAAATTGGTATGTTGATCATCCACCCTCCAATCATCAAACATACCAAATTGCAGTCCTCTAGCCTCAATAGTTTTTATTTTATATAAGGTTAAAATTAGCATAATCGTGCTTCTGGCAACGATATAGGCCAGCCCACCGCCGGGCTGTGGTTAAGGTTACATTGGCCGCGGCTTATACAGCATTATACTGAGACCACCGAAAGATCTATTTTCGGTGGCCTTGATTATACGATGTGCAGAAAACTCGATTGCGCCGAAGACACTTCAGCGCCTTTTTTTAATTGTTTATTTTCTTTGTTCATCATCCGTGTCACCTTTCAACATTGTCCTGTTTATTTTTTATTGTTTTATTATTATTTTTATTTTATTTATATTTATTTATTTATTTATTTTTTTTTTGCTCTCGTCATCCCATGATGGTGAAGTCCCATTTTTTGACAGTTCAAGTTTTTAATCTCCTGTCTCTTGATTATTAAATTATTCTCCTCCTCCTCCTCCTCCTCCTCCTCCTCCTCCTCCTCCTGAGACCGTCATTTTTGAAAAATGTTTCCGAGGGCGTCTCAGACCTTCATCTCTCTCCATAAGTTTTTATTTCCCAAGGACATTTAATTAGATTCTACCCCTGTTGTCATACCCTTTTTTTTTTTACATTTTATCTATTTTTTCTGTTACTTTTTTCCCGTAGGTTTCTTTCCTCGACTTTCTTTTTTTTTTCTCGACTTTCTTTCTTCCCATTTTCGTCGTAATATTTTCCCCAGATTTCCCTTCGAGAAGAAAGATGTCGGGGAGTGGTTGAACCTTCTGGTTGTAGTCAGCTCTCTCTCTCTCTCTCTCTCTCTCTCTCTCTCTCTCTCTCTCTCTCTCTCTCTCTCTCTCTTTGTAACCCCTTCATCAACGCCCCCTTTTCCCTCTCTCTTCTTTTACACCTTCATCAACGCCCTCGCACTCTCTCTCTCTCTCTCTCTCTCTCTCTCTCTCTCTCTCTCTCTCTCTCTCTCTCTCTCTCTCTCTCTCTCTCTCTCAACTCATCATCCCTTCTACTCCTTTGCCTCTTTATCAGCACTCATTCTCTCTCTCTCTCTCTCTCTCTCTCTCTCTCTCTCTCTCTCTCTCTCCCCCTGTAATCCCTTCATCAACGCCCTTCTCTCTCTCTCTCTCTCTCTCTCTCTCTCTCTCTCTCTCTCTCTCTCTCTCTCTCTCTCCCTTTACACCTTCATCAACGCCCTCTCTCTCTTTATGAGCACTCATTCTCTCTCTCTCTCTCTCTCTCTCTCTCTCTCTCTCTCTCTCTCTCTCTCTCTCTCTCCTTTTACACCTTCATCAACGCCGTCTCTTTCTTTATCAGCACTCTCTCTCTCTCTCTCTCTCTCTCTCTCTCTCTCTCTCTCTCTCTCTCTCTCTCTCTCTCTCTCTCTCTGTGTCACCTACCCCTGTAATGCTTTCACCAACGCCCCCTTCTCTCTCTCTCTCTCTCTCTCTCTCTCTCTCTCTCTCTCTCTCTCTCTCTCTCTCTCTCTCTCTCTTTTCCCGTAATCCCCTTTGAATTGCACACTCCATTTCTCCCTGCGTGATATCTCAGGAATCCCTATCATGTAATAGCGCTGATTGATGGACTGTCGTGGGTGCTTTTGAGGGGAGGATGGGGAGGGAGGTGGGCGGGAGAGGGAAAATGTATGAGGGGAGGGGAGGGGTATGGGTTGTGTAAAGCCCAGAAAAGGGAAGCTACAGTAGTTGCGATTCCTACCAATAGATGGCGTTGGTTCAGATCAGCTGAGCTTTCAGCCATTTTCAGATTAGCTGATCTTCGCGCCATTTTCAGATCAGCTAATCTTTGCCGTCATTTTCAGATCAGCTGATCTTCGTGCCATTTTCAGATCAGCTGATATTTGCGCCACTTTCAGATCAGCTGATCTTCGCGCCATTTTCAGATTAGCTGCCATTCGCGCCATTTTCAGATCAGCTGATATTTGCGCCATTTTCAGATCAGCTGATCTTCGCGCCATTTTCAGATCAGCTGATCTTCGTGTCATTTTCAGATCAGCTGATCTTCGCGCCATTTTCAGATCAGCTGATCTTCGCGCCATTTTCATATCGGCTGATCTTCGCGCCAAAATTTCAATACAGGAAGTAATTACGTACGCTATCGGACAAAGAAGAGGAAGAGGAAGAAGAAGAGGAAGAGGAAGAAGAAGAGAAAGAGGAGTAAACGAGAAAGGGGAGAAGGACAGAAGACAAAGAGAGTGATGCAAATGACAGGATGAGAGGCGGGGGGTCCCGTCTCCCCTTCCCCCCCCCTCCCCCAACCTTCCCTGATCACCTTTGATTAATCAATTAGCAGTTGACCTTATGCAATGGAGAAAGGGATCAGCGACGACCCTTTAGTGGTCGTACACAAAGGGAAGGGTGGTCGTTGATGATATAATATATATATATATATATATATATATATATATATATATATATATATATATATATATATATATATATATATATATATATATATATATATATATATATATAGGTATATATATACACACACACACAACACACATTCTGAATGAAATCAGTGTTCTAATATGAGTGAGTCATCTCTCTCTCTCTCTCTCTCTCTCTCTCTCTCTCTCTCTCTCTCTCTCTCTCTCTCTCTCTCTCTCTCTCTCAAAATACCTTCCAACTGGGAGTATATCATTTGAGAAATTCTCTCCCTTCCCTTGTCCAGATATTAATACCAAACTCACTCTCTCTCTCTCTCTCTCTCTCTCTCTCTCTCTCTCTCTCTCCTATCCAGAGCAATCTCACTTGATATATGTATGATGCGTGCTGGCGTCTCCAGTACTGAGCAAGGAAGATGTTTTTCAAAGAATCTCATTTCCCGACCGCCATGTTTTTTTTTTCAGTTATTTTCTTTGGCGTTGTTGGAAACTTTTTTTTTTTTTAATACGCAAGTTTTTCGCCCAATCATCTTTCTCGTCGATTTGATGCTTGATTTTGATTGGCTGACGCAGTTCCTCGGTATGGGTGATCTCGGTTGTCAAACACAGCTGGGATTTGCTGATGCTTGTTTGAGTGCCTGGTTTTTTTTTTGTTGGTGAGGGAGTTTAGCATTGTTTGTCCATATAATAATAATAATAATAATAATAATAATAATAATAATAATAATCATAATAATAATATTAATAATAATAATAATATATATATATATATATGCATACATATATCTCCAGTGTTTCCTCCTCCTCCTCCTCCTCCTCCTCCTCCTCCTCCTCCTCCTCCTCCTCCTCCTATCTCAGCCATAGCAGTGGAGCGGAAAGCCGCCGACACTTCGGAACTTCTACTGTACTACATTTTATAAAACAAGGGGAACTTACGACCCCGGAATACGATACGACCAGACAATGAATCTGGGATGACCCCCTCCCCTCCCCCTCCTCCCCTCCTTCCTCCTCTCCCTCCCCCTTCATAAACAAGTCCACTGAAACAAATTTCTCCTTTGCGGAGGTGTAATGGAAGACCGTCAGAGAGAGAGAGAGAGAGAGAGAGAGAGAGAGAGAGAGAGAGAGAGAGAGAGGCTCTACCTCCTATGAGTTATTGTATGGTGATATTCATCACCTACGTTCTCTCTCTCTCTCTCTCTCTCTCTCTCTCTCTCTCTCTCTCTCTCTCTCTCTCTCCTAATTTATTACTTCTATTTATACCTATATTCACTATCTCCTTTGTCGTTAGGTTAGACTCTCTCTCTCTCTCTCTCTCTCTCTCTCTCTCTCTCTCTCTCTCTCTCTCTCTCTGGTTGAAACGCAAAATCCTCTGGAGGTAAAATGGATTCAGGATAACATGAGCAGAGAGAGAGAGAGAGAGAGAGAGAGAGAGAGAGAGAGAGAGAGAGAGAGAGAGAGGAGAGAGGCTCTACCTCCTATGAGTTATTGTATGGTGATATTCATCACCTACGTTCTCCTCTCTCTCTCTCTCTCTCTCTCTCTCTCTCTCTCTCTCTCTCTCCCTAATTTATTACTTCTATTTATACCTATATTCACTATCTCCTTTGTCGTTAGGTTAGACTCTCTCTCTCTCTCTCTCTCTCTCTCTCTCTCTCTCTCTCTCTCTCTCTCTCGGTTGAAACGCAGTAAATCCTCTGGAGGTAAAATGGATTCAGGATAACATGAGCAGAGAGAGAGAGAGAGAGAGAGAGAGAGAGAGAGAGAGAGAGAGAGAGAGAGTCTAGACTTCTCAAATTAATTTCCACTGCATATTGAAGCTTCCCTTTGAAATTGCCGACAGTAATTTTCTATGTACTCATTCACCTGGCCAGGTAACATTTTTGATGCTTTCGGCTCTGAGGTACAGGAACGACAGTTCTGAGGTACAGAAAGACAGTTTTGAGGTACGGACACGACAGTTCTGAGGTACAGAAAGACAGCTTTGAGGTACGGACACGACAGTTCTGAGGTGCAGGGACGACAGTTCTGAGGTACAGGGACGACAGTTCTGAGGTACAAAAACGACATTTCTGAGGTACAGACACGACAGTTCTGTGGTACAGGGACGACACTTCTGAAGTACAAAATCAGCGACAGTTCTGTGGTACAGGAACGACAGTTCTGAGGTGCAGGAACGACAGTTTTGAGGTACAGGAACAACGACAGTTCTGAGGTACAGAAACGACAGTTCTGAGGTACAGACACGACAGTTCTGCGGTACAGACACGACAGTTCTGCGGTAAAGGAACGACAGTTCTTAGGTACAGAAACGACAGTTCTGAGGTACAGAAACGAGTTTTGATCTACAGAAAGGCCCGTCCGATATCACCATTCCCAATTTCGGGAACCCGTTTAAATACCATTCCAGGATTCCGATAATAGTTCCAGTCATAACTGCGATACCGTCAGATTCTGTACTGTCATCCCTCTTCAATCGCTTGTAAAAACAAAAGGAATAGGGAATTGTCGAAGGGTCGTATTCCAGCGTCGATTCCAACGTCGATTCCCAATTATGGGAATGGCTGGAATCCCCGTTACACCTGCTCGCAACTCACTGGAGAATTTAGGAATCTATCTGTCGTAGGTGGACACTGGCTTTCTGTTTGCCATTGAAACAATTGATATGTACATAAAAATGCAAATATGTTTAATGTTTTATATATTATATTTTATATGTTTGACCTTGCCTCTGTCATTAATGACTAATGTATGCATAAACATGCAAATGTGTCGTGTAATACTTTATAAACATGCAACGTTAATTCTGGTTTAATTATAAAGAAATTAGATTATGTTAGCACACGGTTTCTTTTTTCCTCTTCATTCTTACAATGGAAATTTTAAACAAGCTTTTAGGAGAGAGAGAGAGAGAGAGAGAGAGAGAAAGAGAGAGAGAGAGAGAGAGAGAGAGAGAGAGAGAAAGTAAATAGTTGAATGCCTTAAACCCCATTTCCCACATTAGAATAAGGTATGTCTGGGCCTAACCTAAAATTCCCCTGTTTTGGAGTATAGTATTGTATAAAAGATATCTGAATAATGCTTTGAAATTATTGAAGTTATGTCTGGTATAAAATTATTAATTTATTTATTTTTATTCAGTTGTATTATTTTATTTCGTATTATATTTTTTCCAGCTTTGTTTATCTTATGTTTATGTTTCATCTTACGTCATAATTTCAAGTTGTCTGCCTTATCTTATCTCTCTCTCTCTCTCTCTCTCTCTCTCTCTCTCTCTCTCTCTCCTCTCTCTCTCTGCCCCTGTTATCTTCGAACTCACAATCCTTTTTTGGATCTAACATCAATAGTTATCCATCTCCCCCTCCTATTTCTTTCCTCTCTCTCTCCTCTCTCTCTCTCTCTCTCTCTCTCTCTCTCTCTCTCTCTCTCTCTCTCCTCCTACCTTCGTTCACTTTCCATTCTGTAGTAAATCTTTTTTTTTTTCCTTTTTAAATGCCCACTCACTATGAGTCTCTATTCCATTCCCCCATCCTATAAAGACCCCCTCCAAGCACCCCTACACTCTTTCTAGCCCCCCCCTCCTCTCCCCTACACCCAATCCTTTCACCATTTTCATCCCCTACAGCATCTCCCCCACCCAATCCCCTCCACCTCCCATTCCAGTTTTTGGCATCAAACCAGACGCCAAGACGGAATATTCCAGCGCTGCTGTTGGAATCACTTCCTGGAATCACTTCCTGGAATATCATCAAAAGGGATTTTGTGGATTCTCCCCTTCCTTCCTTTCCACTCTCCCCCTTCCTTCTCACCCCTTACCCATCCCCCCCCTCATTCTCCTCTCCTTCCCATTTTTTCGTTATAGTAGATATTGAGGGTTTGTGTTGGGATGGGAACTTGGAAATTGATTGTTAGTGTTTCGCGTTTGTTTAAGAACAAACACGAAGTTGCCTAGACATAAATATAGTTTCATTATATACTATTCTTTTAATATTATTCTGAATGACTATTCTTTTAATATTATTCTGAATGAGCTGTGACGTATGAGAAACATTAAATTATCAATTATTAATTATTGATTGTTCGAACAACGTGCTCTGATAGTTAGATTTAAAAATTATTGATGTCTCCGAGATAAAATTACTGGCTGTGGTGAAACGATAAACAAGTAAAAAATGCGCCGAAGTTTCTTCGGCGCAGTCGAGTTTTCTGTACAGCCGCCACAGCGTATAATCAAGGCCAGTGAAAATAGATCTATCTTCCGGTGGTCTCGGTATAATGCTGTATGAGCCGCGGCCCGTGAAACTTTATCCACCGCCCGATGGTGGCCTCTTCTATATCTTTACCAGAAGCACGATTATGGCTAACTTTAACCTTAAATAAAATGAAAACTATTGAGGCTAGAGGGCTGCAATTTGGTCTGTTTGATGGTTTGAGGGTGGATGATCAACATACCAATTTGCAGCCCTCTAGCCTCAGTAGTTTTTAATTTATCGAAGGTTAAATTTAGCCATAATTGTTCTTTGGCAACGCAGCAGCACAGGCCACCACGGCCGGCTGAGAGTTTCATGGGCCGCGGTTCATATAGCATTATACCGAGACCACCTAAAGATAGAAAAAAATTTTTTACCTCAGAGAAAGTCAAATGTCGACGATGCTCTGAAAATAAATATTCCCATACCAAAATATAAATATAAATAAATAGATAGGCAAATATAAATAAATATATAGGGAACCAGTGAACTGAAAAATCCCAAAATTCAGAGGCCAATGCGATTAACTTTTATTTGTGGTGGGTTTTATTTTCAGGGGACGGTGGGGGCGGGAATGGGGATGGCAATTGCGTTTTCATTAACAGCAACATGTATTTTCATTACTCTCTAATTTGAAACTGCATGAAACGGCGGCGGGCAATAGGTTGAAACACAAACGAAACGGGAGGTTCAATATATTGGGAGTTTGTTTCATGGAAATGTTTGCACAAACATTCGAGGTTTTCTTAGCACAAACAGAGGTTAATTGGTAATGAAACCTAGGCCTATGTTTTAAGGATCTAATTAAAAATTGAAAAAAAGGCTAGAGGGCTGCAATTTGGTCTGTTTGATGATTGGAGGGTGGATGATCAACATACCAGTTTGCAGCCCTCTAGCCTCGGTAGTTTTTAAGATCTGAGGGCGGACAGATAACCATCATTCACTTGTGTTTTGCAGAGATTCACTTTTGAAGTTTTCTATCCACAAAGAGTTTAAGTCTTAATAATGAACCTTAGGCCTATGTTTTGAGACTAATAAAAATCGCATTACTTAATAAGCCTTAGGCCTATGTTTTCAGACTAATCAAAAACGCATTACTTAAGGTTCTTTGCGGCGTCCCTTCGGCCTCCTAGCTGCAACCCCTCTCATTCCTTTTACTGTACCTCATTTCATATTCCATCTTCCATCTTACTTTCCTCTACCCTCTTCTAACAATTGTTTCATTGCAACTGCTTTGAAGTTTTCCTCCTGTTACACCTTTGTAACCTTTCACTCCCAAATTTCCTTTCAGAATGAATGACCTCAGAGGGCCCAGCGCTCGGCGTTTGGCCTGAATTGTATAATCTATTCCAATCTATGTCTCCTATACTCGTCATTCATTCCCATTTTGCAGACCACGAAAAACTAAGGGAAGGATGCTTCGACCTACTCTTATTCAGGACTCTGTAAGGATTTTTCTCCGGAGTCTTTGAGAGAGGATTTCCCCAAAAAAAGGATTTCATAGGATTGCGGACTGTGTGTGTAAGGATTGGCGGTGGCTTACCCCAGGGGCTCTATTCAGCTCGTGAAAGATGTCCTTTGTAGCTGAAGTTTCAGCGGAATTTCTACTTAGTTTTCTGTGAAAGGAAACTATTGTGTCGGCTGTGTCTATCCGTCCACACTTTCTGTCCTCAGTTTTTCTGTCCGCCCTCAGATCTTGAAAACTACTGAGGCTAGAAGGCTGCAAATTGATATGTCGATCATCCACCCTCCAATCGCCAAACATACCAAATTGCAGCCCTCTAGCCTCAGTAGCTTTCATTTTATTTAATGTTAAAGTTAGCCATAAGCGGGCCTCTGGCAACGATATAGGATAGGCCACCAGCGGGCCGTGGTTAAAGTTTCATTGGCCGCGGCATTATACCGAGACAACCGAAAGATAAACCTATTTTCGGTGGCCTTGATTATACGCTGTAGCGGCTGTACAGAAAACTCGATTGCGCTGAAGAAAAGGCTAATTTTTTAGTTGTCTTTGAGTTTTCACTTGATGCATCTCTGAAGTTCTACAGATTTTTGGTTGTATTTACTTTTCCGGTACATAAGAATTACGTAGCTCTGTATTTTGTCTGTAATTGATTACAGAAAATGGAATATGATAACCTCTCTGGCTTGAGTTATTTAGAAATTGTAGTGAATTCTGTATTAAGTGGTATTTGTGAAGTAATGTTTTGGAGTACAAAAAGTTCTGTGTATAATGGGCATATATTTTACTCTATATATGTGCATGTGTGTATGTATGTATATATATTTATAAAATTACATATATACATATAAAAGTATAACAGGACCTCATCTAAACTGGGTGGTATCTTACCAGAATTTTATTCACAAAACTTACAAGTCTTTCAAGGGTTATTCTGTCCCCATCGTCCGGTAGCCCATGTAATTCACAGTATACAATTGTGAGAGTGATCAAGTTATATATATATATATATATAAATAAATATATTTATATATAAATATATATATTATATATATATAATATATATATATACATATATATATATATATATATGTATATATATATATATATATATATATATATATATATATATATATATATATATATATATATATATATATATATATATATATATAGTTACCAGCCCCTACTTTACTTCTATCAACGAACATTATACATAAATTCCAGCAGGCCCAATAAACAGCCAGGTAAATTATCCATAAAGGCTCCTAGATCCCTCTCCCCCTTCCCCTCCCCTCCCCTCTCTCTCACTAATCCATTCTCCTCCCCTCGGCCCCTTAAGGTACAGGTAACTCTATTAGGCGAGATGAAAAGAGCAATAATGAATGACATTGTTCTGAGAGTGTAATTAACCTGGCTGAGTGGTCCACTTAAGCGGAGTTTTAGGCAACCCCGAAGTGTATACAGTATATATATATATATATATATATATATATATATATATATACACTGTATATATAATTTACATATACAGTACATAACTTGAAGTCTTTTTTCATCATTGCAGAATTTCAAATCCTTAAATTCATTACATAAGCAACCAACTTTTCTGATAATTGTTTTAAAATTCTCTCTCTCTCTCTCTCCTCTCTCTCTCTCTCTCTCTCTCTCTCATGTTTTAGAATGAATAATGATATCAAAGGCCATCGATTGGCGCCGAGTGGTCCCTTCACCCACTTCCCAACAAAAAACGGGAGTTCCAAGTATGACCTTGAAGAGGAATATAGACCATTTTTTTTTCCAATTCGTTTATCACGTCGTTGTCCTTTTGAATATTGGAGTGGAGTTGAAGGGTGGATTAGGTGGATTAGGTGGATTATGTGTCTGGAGGTGAGAGAGAGAGAGAGAGAGAGAGAGAGAGAGAGAGAGAGAGAGAGAGAGATTCTTATTGCAGGGTATATTCTGAACTGAATGTATTAATTTAAGGGAACAGCATTCTGAAATGGGAATGATTTACATACTTATATATATATATATATATATATATATATATATATATATATATATATATATATATATATATATATATATATATATATATATACATACATATGTTCAATTATACAGTTAGAAGATTGAAATACACTTGTTTATCATCATCCCCTTTTTTTTAACTTCTGTAAAATCCTTTTCACAGAAGACAATTGGACAGTTGCGATCGATCAGTTATCACCTTCAAGAAGGAGGAGGAGACCAGCGTCCATATAGAATATTTATAAATCTATCCCTTAGGAAGGAGATTTGACAAAGAATTTTTTCCTAATACACTTGACTTTGGAATTTTTTTTTGCTAATACACTTGACTGAATTTTTTTTGCTAATACACTGGACATTAGAATTTTTTTTTTTTTTTTTTTGCTAATACACTTGACTTTAGAATATTTTTGCAAATACACTTGACTTTTGAGTTCAGAGTTCCTCACTTTAAATGTGTGAAATAGACACTTTTATAATTCTAAGCGTTTGCTCATTTATCCTATTGATTGATTGATTGGACAGACTTTTTTAGTATATACTACTTCTCTTCCTAACTTTTTTTTTGTAAATAATAGCATCCTGTAGGATTTTGAGCAAGTGTTAATTGTTCCAAAATGACTTTTGTCCATTATTATTATTATTATTATTATTATTATTATTATTATTATTATTATTATTATTGGTTGAAAGATTACATTGTAAATATACACACGTATATATTTACATTATGTATATATTATAATATATATATATATATATATATATATATATATATATATATATATATATATATATATACATATATATATATATCACAGATTTATCTTAGCTGTTTATAAAGAACATACATCTCAAGAGCCTTCATCTCTTTTACTCCAGTACCACGAATAAGCAAAGAATTTCTGGAAAAGTGTGAATTGCCCAAAAGGATTATCGACGTTCAGAGGCGTCTTTGAGAGAGCAAAGCGCTCTCGGGAGCGTTCTAGAGAGGCTATTGTTCTAGCTACTCCTGTTGTTTTTTTTTTAAACCTCCCTTGAAATTTACACGTTTTAATCTTCTTTCCTTTTTTTTTCTTTACGGAAATACTTGCGCGGGTGTGATGACGTCACAACGAAGGCCTGAGAGGTTTTTATTATTGTGTTATTTGCGTTCATGCGCGTTCTTACTGGAGCGAGTTTTTTTATTTTTTTGTTTTAGGTTTGTGGGTTTTTTTTTTTGTTTCTCCGTAGTCTTCAGCAGCGTTGCTTTTGCTGCTTTTCTGTACTGTCTTTTTATCTGTTCCATTTTCCATTATTTCTATATTTCCTTTCGTTTATTTAAAGATCTAGGGTTTTTTTTTTTTCTTTCTTTAGTTTTCAATGCTGCTTTTGTGTACTGCTTTTTGTTATCAGTTCCATTGCACTGCTTTTTATTATCTGTTGCATTCTTTCATTCCCTCTCTCCATTTCCTTTCATTTATTTAAAGATCTCGGCCTGTTTTTTTTTTTCTTTAGTATTCAGTGCTGCTTTTGTGTACTGCTTTTTCTCATATGTTCCATTGTACTGCTTTTTTTTATCTGTTCCATTCTCCATTCCTCCTGTACCTTCTCATTTTCATTTATCTAAAGATCGAATCTTGCTTTTTTGTGTTTTTTTTTTATTTTGCTTTAGTCTACAACGCTGCTTTTGTGCGCTGCTTTTTCTTGTGTTCCATTCTCCTCTCCTCCTACACCTTCTCTTTTTTATTCATCTACAGATTAGGATTTTTTTTTTCTCTTTAGTCTTCAATGCTGCTTTTTTTCTCTTTAGTCTTCAATGCTGCTTTTTTCTCTTTAGTCTTCAGTGCTGCTTTTTTCTCTTTAGTCTTCAATGCTGCTTTTTTTCTCTTTAGTCTCCAATGCTACTTTTTTTCTCTCTTTAGTCTTCAATGCTGCTTTTTTTTCTCTTTAGTCTTCAGTGCTGCTTTTGTTTACTGCTTTTTCTTGTGTGTTCCATTCTCCATTCCTCTTATACCTTTCTTCTTTGGGTTATCTACAGATCTGGGCGTGTTTACCCAGATATTCTCTCTCTCTCTCTCTCTCTCTCTCTCTCTCTCTCTCTCTCTCTCTCTCTCTCTCTCCCTCTCCCTTTAAATGGCTGTTTTCCTCTCGAGAATCGCTTTTTATTTTGTTTGCTTTTTGTTATCTTCGCTCAATCCTCGTTAGTCTTCTGTTTTTTTTTTTTTCTTTTTGCTTCAGTTAGTATTTTTTTTTTTGCATCGAGATTCCATCGACTCCTATTGTTAGCTTTTTCTTTTATTAGCTTTTCTTAACCTCCGCGCGATTGTTTTATTTTTTTTTTTTTAATTTGCTGTCATTGTTTTTCTCCGGAGAGTTAATTGTTTGTTGTGTTGGTCCTTACGCCCTTCTTGCATCGAGAGATATTTTCATTTCCTTAATGAAGTTGTGTTTTTTTTTTTTGATGGATTTCAGATTAATTTTTGCGTCTTTTGTTTCGATTATAATCGATTTTCAGTTTTCTGTAATAGGAAACTATTGTGCCAAGCTGGTCTGTCCGTCGCCTCAGATCTGAAAAACCTTTGAGGTTGAGGGCTGCAAATTGATATGTTAATCATCCACCTCTAATCATCAAACATACCAAATTGCAGCCCCTCTGGCCTCAGTTTTTATTTCATTTATGTTAAAGTTTGTCGTGCATCTGGCAATTATATCGGAAGCCCACCACAGTGCATGCAAGTTTATGGGCCTGGCTCACACAGCATTACACCGGAGACCACCGAAAGATAGATCTATTTTCCAGTGGCTGATCGTAAAACGCTGTACAGAAAACTCGATTGCGCTGAAGAAACTTCTGCGCATTTTTATATCACAATTGAATATGTTTGTGACAAGTTCATTGTCATCTTTTTGTTTGATATCAGATATCTGATGGAGGGAAGAATTATGTTGCTGTGTAAAACTGTTTTCAAAAGAGATTCTATTACAATATATTTTTTGGGGGGGAGATGTTATTCTGCCCTTGTCATTTTCTGATGTTATTCTCCCCGCGTAATGTTATTAAAATTTGCGATGGAACAATTAGGCTCTGCGTAAATTTCTCTTTCAGTCGCCAAATCTTTGCAAAACTTGTCGATGGAACAAAACCAGTTGTATAGATTCATTTCTCAATTGTCAAATGTTCAAATGTTATATGAGAAATGTTTGATAGAACAAAAACAGTTGTCGTATAAATATATCTTTTTTCGCGAGATTTAATTAGATTTTTGACGGATCAAAAACTCCCAATCTTCACATTCACCCGCGTAGGGGGTTAGTGCCGTCAGCACACCCCACGAGGCGCACTGTAGGCATTACATAAGGTTCTTTGCGGCGTCCCTTCGCCCTCAGCTTCAACCCCATTCATTCCTTTTACTGTACCTCCGTTCGTATTCTCTTTCTTCCATCTTACTCGCCTCAACTCTCTCCTAACAATTGCTTCAGAATCATTTTTAGAGCTCTGAATGACCTTCTAGGTCCCAACACCTAGGCCTAAGTTTTTAGATTCCAATTCCAATTTGTGGGTTTAATGGATCCATGTCCTCAAATCACCACTGTCTCTTTGGTGTCAAGGGAAAAAGGGAAAGTACTTTGCTGAATAGAGAAAAAAATTATTAGGCTCGCGCATGTTAGGCCTACTGGTACCCAACTTAAGTAGGCCCCACGGCGGTTCCTAATCCGGAGGCATTAGGAAGTAGGACTGTGGTTCTTGATTGGTTACATTATAAGCAGATGGAATATTAGTCTGTAAAGGAAAACTATTGTGCCGGCTTTGTCTGTCCATCCGCACTTTATCTGTCCGCCCTCAGATCTCAGAAACTACTAAGGCTAGAGATCTGCAAATTGGTATGTTGGCCATCCACCCTCCAATCATCAAACTTACCAAATTGCAGCCCTCTAGCCTCAGTAGTTTTTATTTTATTTAAGGTTAAAGATAGCCATAATCGTGCTCCTGGCAGCGCTATAGGACAGACCACCAACAGGACGTGGCTCATACAGAAAACTCGATTGCGCCGAAGAAACTTCGGCGCATTTTTTACTCATTGAGAAGTGATTTCGATTTGAAGAATATTTATATATATCTTTCTATCAGCAGTGCTGACTGTCTCTGTGTGTGTTTGTGTGTGTGTGTGTGTATGTATGTATGTGTGTTTGTGTGTATTCATGATTATATGCCACCCTTTCCCTGGAGGAAACGGAAAGACCTGGTTTAGATCCTGACCGGTTTCGACTTTATTTCTAAGCCATTTAGGTGTATTTCCAAGCCCTTAAAAATCTGAAAATGACTTAGAAATATAGACGAAACCGGCCAGGATTGACACCCAGTCCATCATTTTCCCCTGTGAAGGTAGAGTTTGACTTATATATATATATATATATATATATATATATATATATATATATATATATATATATATATATATATATATATATATATATATATATATATATATATATATTATATGGTGTATGGTAACGTTAACTTAAAGTGGCTGCCTGGAGATGTCATGGACCTTATTCCAGGTGATTCCTGGAAGGAACCCTTAGCAGGAACAGCTGCTTATCAAGGCATATATATATATATATATTCTTTAATTGCTTGAAGAAACAAATCCTGAGAGAGAGAGAGAGAGAGAGAGAGAGAGAGAGAGAGAGAGAGAGAGAGAGAGAGAGAAACTGTTTGAGACAGACTTGACATTTTGGTCTTGTTCATCAACCAGTTGTAACATTCTCTTCATTCTCTCCTCCTCCTCCCCTCCTCCTCCTCCTCCTCCTCCTCCTCCTCCTCCTCCTCCTCCCTCCTCCTCCTCCTCCTCCTCCTCCCCAGCAAAGCATTAGTTGAAAATTCCCCATGTATATTAATGAGACAGAGTGGGGAGAGAAGATGAGGGTAGGGGATACTGGACCTCCTCCTCCTCCTCCTCCTCCTCCCCTTCCACTCTTTCATGGGGAAGTCACCATTCCTCTTCCCCTTCCAATTCCCCTCTCTCCATCCCACTCTTTCATGGGGAAGTCACCATTCCTCCAGGACCTTCCGTTCAATCTTGGGAAAGCCACTTCCCCATTCCTCTTATTCCCCCTTTTCATTCCTTCTTGGGGAAGTCTTATTTACCATTCCTCCTTCTTTGCCCCTTCCAATTCCCCTCCTCCACTTCCCACTCTTACTTGGGGAAATCACCATTCCTTTATTCCCCTTTCCATCTTACTTGGGGAAGTTTTTTTTTTACCATTCCTCCTCTTCTTCCCCTCCCAGTTCCCTCCTCCTCCTCCTTCCCGTCTACTCCTTCCAATTCCCCTCCCCTCCTTCCGGTCATTCTCGGGGAAATCACTCCACCATTCCCCTTCTTTTCCCCTTCCTCTTCCCCTTTGCCATTCCATTCCTGCAAGGCCTTCGGGGGAGTAGCTCCCCTCTTTCTTGTTGTCGGGTTTACTTTAGGTTGATCGGGACGATTGAGGAATGCAGGAAACACAAAGACTGAATAGGATTTATGATAGATAGATACTTCGGGAGAGAGAGAGAGAGAGAGAGAGAGAGAGAGAGAGAGAGAGAGAGAGAGAGAGAGAGAGAGCTTTCTTCTATAGATAAGACATCTCTCTGAGAAAGAGAGAGACCTTTCTTCTGTAGATAAGTCATCTCTCTCAGAGGGAGAGAGAGAGAGAGAGAGCTCTTCTATAGGTAGGACATCTCTCTCTGAGAGAGAGAGAGAGAGAGAGAGAGAGAGCCGAAGGCTGTCCAGAGAACAAAGGACAAGATTGAGGATTGCAGGAAACAGAAAGACTGAAAAGGATTTGATGATAGATAGATGCTTCGGGAGGAGAGAGAGAGAGAGAGAGAGAGAGAGAGAGAGAGAGAGAGAGAAGAGAGAGAGCCGAAGGGTATTTAGAGAACAAAGGACAATAAGGTAAACGAACTTTCTAAAAGAGAAAGGAATGAAAGGACGGAGGGAGGAGTAAGATGGGAAGACGTGCAGGAGACTAATTTGGAAAAAGGGAGAGAATGAAAGTGAGAAAATAAATGCGCGAGGGAGGACGGGTGATATTGGAAAAGGGAGGAGGAGGAGGAGGAGGAGAGAAGAAGAAGAATAAAGCAATTGGTTTTGACTGATAAAACGGGGGGAAAGCACGGTGAGAGAAAGTGAGTGGAAGTAAGGGAGAAAATGGTTAAGTGTGGAAGAGAATGGATCATTTGGTAGGGAAGAGAGAGAGAGAGAGATATGAGTCTCTCTCTCTCTCTCTCTCTCTCTCTCTCTCTCTCTCTCTCTCTCTCTCTCTCTCTCTCTCAGAGAAATGTCTTATCTATAGAAGATAGATAGGTCTCTCTCTCTCTCTCTCTCTCTCTCTCTCTCTCTCTCTCTGAGTGATGTCTTATCTATAGAAGATAGGTCTCTCTCTCTCTCTCCCTCTCTCTCTCTTTCTCTCTCTCTCTGAGGGAGATGTCTTATCTATAGAAGAAAAGTCTCTCTCTCTCTCTCTCTCTCTCTCTCTCTCTCTCTCTCTCTCTCTCTCTCTCTCTCTAGGAGAGATGTCTTATCTATAGAAGAAAGGTCTCTCTCTCTGTCTGAGAAAGAGAGACGTCTTATCTATAGAAAAAAGCTGGCTCTCTCTCTCTCTCTCTCTCTCTCTCTCTCTCTCTCTCTCTCTCTCTTTTATGTATATATATGTATATATACATATACACTCACATACATACATATATTCATACATACGTACATACAAAAATTATTCATACTAACTAAATCATCAAATATTAAAAAAAAACAAAATAAATAAATAAATAAAATCTCCATCTTCCTCCCATTTGCAACTAGCGGAGCTCTCTAGAAAGTTCGGGCGTAATTTAAGGTAATTAAACCCACCCCTAATTGGCAACGGGTGATTGAGCGGAACTATGCCAATTTAATCAATTGGAAGCGTCGAAGACCTCTTCTGTCTGTGCTTGGTTGCTAGACAGACAGACAGAGACATACAGACAGGTTGGCTGTGAGACAGACACTCCGTTGCTGGAATGAACTGTGGGTGATAATGGAATGGGAATCATTCTCTCTCTCTCTCTCTCTCTCTTTAGGACAGACTCAGGAATGCACGTGTTAATGGAATGGAAGTAATTCTCTCTCTCTCTCTCTCTCTCTCTCTCTCTCTCTCTCTCTGTCTCTCTGTGACAGGCACACAGGAATACGCGTGTTTATGGAATGGAAATAATTCTCTCTCTCTCTCTCTCTCTCTCTCTCTCTCTCTCTCTCTCTCTCTCTCTCTCTCTCTCTCTCTCTCTCAAAGGAATGTACCTAGTAATGAAATGGAAAATTTCTCTCTCTCTCTCTCTCTCTCTCTCTCTCTCTCTCTCTCACAAGCACAGGAGCGCTCATGTTAATGGAATGGAAATAATTCTCTCTCTCTCTCTCTCTCTCTCTCTCTCTCTCTCTCTCTCTCTCTCTCTCTCTCTCTTTATTTTCTACCTCGATGGTGATTCCGTTTCCCAAAGGATTTACATCTCACTCGAGAGAGAGAAAGAGAGAGTGAGAGAGAGAGAGAGAGAGAGAGAGATGCCAATGTTGCTTCTAGGATTCTTTGTAGCCAAAGGTTTAGAGTCCTTCCAGCGAATTGGCTCTTTGATATTGTGTTGCGAGAAGCGCGCACTCGCGCGCGCATGTTTTTTGTTGCGTTTTGTTTACGTCTGCTGGAGTGTTTTTGTTTGCCCTGTTGTTTATTGAAGTTGCAAACAAATTGTTTGGCGTTTTTGCCCTTTGTG
The DNA here is from genome assembly GCF_040412425.1 of Macrobrachium rosenbergii. Taxonomy (NCBI): domain Eukaryota; kingdom Metazoa; phylum Arthropoda; class Malacostraca; order Decapoda; family Palaemonidae; genus Macrobrachium; species Macrobrachium rosenbergii. The sequence continues at coordinate 575,287 of NC_089745.1, read as the reverse complement.
TTATAGGAGTTTTCGTGTTGATAAATTTTGAAGATATTTCCACTTATTTTTTTGGATTTGGTCGTAAGTGTGATTTTGTTTTTGTTCCTTGTAATTTGTGTAACTTATTCTTTATAGATTGATGTAAACTGCGCACATTCTTATAGATGGATTTGCGCACATTCTTGTAGGTTAGATTGCGCTTATTTTTATGGATGAATTTGCGCACATTCTTGTAGGTTAGATTGCGCTTATTCTTATAGATGAATTTCCGCATATTCTTGTAGGTGAAATTGCTATGTTCTTATGGATGAATTTGGGTATATTCTTGTAGTTATATTGCGCTTATTCTTTTGGATGAATTTGCGCATATTCTTGTAGATGAGATTGCGCTTATTCTTATAGATGAATTTGCGCATAATCTTGTAGGTGAAATTGCGCATATTCTTTTGCATGAATTTACTCATATTCTTATAGATAAATTTGCGCGTATTCGTATAGATGAATTTGCGCTTATTCTTGTGGATGAATTTGCGCATATTCTTGTAGGTGAAATTTCGCATATTCTTAAAGATAAACTTGTGCGTATTCTTATAGATGAATTTGCGTTTATTCTTATGGATGAATTTGCGCATAATCTTGTAGGCGAAGTTGCGCATATTCTTATATATGAATTTGTTCACATTCTTGTAGATGAATTTGCGCATAATCTTGTAGGCGAAGTTGCGCATATTCTCATAGCTGAATTTGCTGATATTCTTATAGATGAATTTAAGCTGCGCATGTTCATCTAGATTAATCGAGACTGCGCATATGATTTAAACTGCGCACATTCTTTCAGACGAATTTAAACTATACTCTCTGTAGGTGAACTGAAATTTACATAACCCTATAGATTACTTTAAACTGCGCATATGCAAGTAGACGAATTTAAACTGCGCACATCCAGCTGAACAGTGTTCCTCCCGAACCTGGCATCCCATTGGGGCGAAATTTGCCAATAGGGGGAAATGAAATTGTCGGATCAGCCCAGTGGAAAGCAGTAAGTGAAAGATTCTCTTAATAAAAATGCCACCAGTTGTTGGGGGAGGAGGAGGGAGAGGGGAGACAGAGGTGGAGGGGGGATAGAGTCCTGGCACTGTTGTTTTGTGTTTTTTTTCGCGCGCAGTTGATCATACCCCGATGCGGCAATTCCACTTTACATGCTAATGTCGCGCCTTTTAAATATTCCACACCTACCGGCGTTATTTATGCGTACGGCTGTACGCGTGTGTGTGTGTATTTCTGCTTTACGCGTTTTTTTATTTATTTTCTTTTTATTTTTGATGTCTGGTATTGAGAGCTAAAGTGGGTAGGGATGGAGCGGTAACTCTCTCTCTCTCTCTCTCTCTGTTACGTTTTTCAATTTTTTTGTCTAGTGTTGGGTGATACTTGATGGGAGTGAAACGTGAATCTCTCTCTCTCTCTCTCTCTCTCTCTCTCTCTCTCTCTCTCTCTCTACTCTCTATACATATACACCCCTTGTCCATATAATATCAATCTCTCTCTCTCTCTCTCTCTCCTCTCTTTATACATATACACCCATTCTCATATAATATCAATCTCTCTCTCTCTCTCTCTCTCTCTCTCTCTCTCTCTCTCTATATATATATATATATATATATATATATATATATATATATATATATATATATATATATATATATATATATATATATATATATATATATATATATATATATGTGTATATATACAAATAATATCAGTATCTCTCTTGTCCACTCTCTCTCTCTCTCTCTCTCTCTCTCTCTCTCTCTCTCTCTCGTCTCTCTCTCTCTCTCTCTCTCTCTCTCTCGGGAGGTAGTGCGATAGGGTGTGAATTGGCAAAATCTAGCCCTGGCATATATTTGCATAATTCTAAATTGTTGGCGTTCTCGCGCAGTGCATAGCGTTGTTCTTTTTTTTATATTCACAGTTTTCCTTGATTGTTATTTGCTCTCGTGAGGCGAACATTATTTAAAAATCTCTCTCTCTCTCTCTCTCTCTCTCTCTCTCTCTCTCTCTCTCTCTCTCTCTCTCTCTGGAGGTCTTATGATTGCGTTTGACATAATGATGCGTTTGTAGGTGTGTGTGTATATGTATATATCTACTTCTCTCTCTCTCTGTCTCTCTCTCTCTCTCTCTCTCTCTCTCTCTCTCTCTCTCTCTCTCTCTCTATATATATATATATATATATATATATATATATATATATATATATATATATATATATATATATATATATATATATATATATATGTGTGTATATATATATGTATATTTATATATATCTATCTATCTATTTATAGCTATCTATCTATCTATATATATATATATATATATATATATATATATATATATATATATATATATATATATATATATAATTATATATGTATATATATAAATATATATACATTATACATATAGATATAGATAAATAGATAGATATATAAATTTTGTTTTTTATAAATTTAATTTTTATTCCAACAATATAATCGTCCCTCACAATTCTTAAAACATAAACACAAACCAGAATAATAGCAGACTTTCCTGCCGTAGGCGCTGAAGGGGCAGATGCCTGAGACAGGCTTCATTCCAACTCAGCAGCCGTCGGCTGATGGGAACGAATCACTTTTAAATTCGAAATATTTAAAAATAATAAAATAAAACCTTTGCTTGAAAATGACATACGTGTTTGTTTATGAAATTGTCTGGAATTTGTGGTAAAGTGAGTCTGGAAATACTGTTCGGAACAGTAGGAGAATTTCTCTTGCCAAAAAAATAATAAATGTTGGAAATATTTTTTCTCAGTAATATTAAATGTTGGCAATATGTTTTCGTATAAAAATAATAAATGTTGTCAGTATTTTTCCCCTTAAAAAATATTAAATGTTGACAATATTTTTTCTCATAAAATTATAAATGTTGTCAATATCTTTCTCCATAAAAATAATAAATGTTATAAAATTATAAATGTCAATATCTTTCTCCATAAAAATAATAAATGTTGGCAAATTTTCTCATAAAATGATACATGTTGGCAAATTTTCTCATAAAAATAATGTTGTTAGTATTTTTTCTCAAAATACTAAATGCTGGCAAATTTTTTCTCAAAAGTAACAAGTGTTGGCAATATCTTTCCCCCATTTAAATGATGAATGTTGGATATATGTTTTCCATAGAAATAATAAATGTTGGCAAATTTCTTCATAAAAATAATAAATGTTGGCAATATTTTTTCTCAAAATAATAAATGTTGGCAGTATTTTTTCTCATATAAATAAAAAATGTTGGCAGTATTTTTCCCCATAAATAGTAGATATTGGCAATTTTTTTATTATAATGTTGGCGATATTTTTTCTCAAAATGATAAATGTTGGCAATATTTTTCCCCCTTAAAAAATAGATGTAGTCAATACTCTTTCCCATTAAAATATGTTAGCAATATTCTTATCAAAGGAAAATGATCAACATTGGCAACATTTTCCCCATTAAAATAATATATATTGGCAATATTTTCCCATAAAAAATAATAAATTTTGGCAACATTTTAGTCCCATGAAAAAATAATAAATGTCATTATTTTTACAGTTAAAATTAATAAATGTTGGCAATACTTTTCCTCTATTAAAAAAGATGAATGTTGGCAATGTTTTCCCATAGAAAAAGTTTATTAACGTTGTCAATATTTTATTCCCATGAAAAAAATTATAAATGATGTCAATATTTTTCCCTATTAAAAATAATAAATGTTGGCAATATTTTCCCCATAAAAAGATAAATGTTGGCAATATTTTCCCCATTAAAAAGATAAATGTTGGCGATATTTTCCCCATTGAAAAAATAAATGTTGGCATTATTTTTTTCTCTCTCCCAAAAAAGAGAAATTTCAGGGGTAATCCTTTAGTGAAATACCTCTGGAAAATGACCGGGAAAAGATGAGGAGGAGGGGGAGGAGTTTTAGGAAGGAAAAAAATATAAAGAGATCCAGAAAAAAAAGATATAGAAGAGAGAATGAAATAGTTTTGGAACGCGGAATAGTTGCACTGTGTTGCGCTTGCGGAAAATTGCGAGGAGATTCGGCCGAGAGAAACGCGGAATTCCGACGGCATCCGAAAACTATTAGCGAATTATCGTTCCGAGAGAAAAAGGGGGGCGGTTGGGTAGCAGAGAGAGAGAGAGAGAGAGAGAGAGAGAGAGAGAGAGAGAGAGAGAGAGAGAGAGGGAGGAGAGGAGGGGGAGAAAAGAGTTCTGTTTGTATCGATGGTATTTAGTAACACCCAAAAGTCGCGGACTTTTGTACTTATCAGCCCTCATGTTATAATTATTTTTCCCACTGCCACTCTTTTGGATGTTATAAATTTGTTAATATATCTTTTAAATCAGTGGTTCTCAACTGGTGGGGGGTGGGGTGATCAGCAATTTCAAAGGGGGGCGCGAGCCCTAGGGAAAAATAAAAAATATTCTGAATTATACTCGTTCTTCTCTTAACAAGAGCCACTAAGAAGCAGTGTCATGTATCCCACTAATTCATTCCCAAAAGAAAAACACCCCTTCTCTCTCTCTCTCAATTTCCTTTAAATCTGGGAGGGAATTTTACTCTATAGATGCAAAGCGGGGCGGGGGGACGTGGAGGGAAGGACCAACTCTCAGGTCTCTGTTACCCTATGGACTTCTGTTAACTTATCAGAAAGACCAGATATCAAGGTGTCTGTTAAGTTAAGGTGTTATCAGGGCCCAAGGGATGGGGGAAGGGGGAAGGGTACTACTTTTCCAGGGCACGGCAGTCTTGGGGCGGGGGGGCGGTGTTTGCCCGTGACAGAAGCTTAGTTATTTCAACTTTCTTTTTATAGAAAAAACAAAATCAAAGGATGAAGGATGCTCCCATAACAATACTATTATTATTATTATTGTTGTTATTTATGTAAATTTTTTTTTAAATCGGTTACCTGTGCATATTATTATTATTATTATTATTATTATTATTATTATTATTATTATTATTATTATTATTAAATCCATTTTATAAATCATCTTCCTTGTATTATTATTATTATTATTATTATTAGTAGTATTAGTAGTAGTAGTAGTAGTAGTAGTAGTAGTAGTATTGTAAAACTTTTAAAATCGGTTACCTGTGCATGTTATTATTATTATTATTATTATTATTATTATTATTATTATTATTATTATAATCACTAACATCACCTTCACTAATGAAACACCGACGGAATGAGGTCAGATTTACCTCCCCTCTCCCCTCTTCCCCTCCTCCTCCCCTCTCCCCCTCCCTCCCCTCCCTCCCCTCCCCGTCCTCCCCTCCCCCCCCGTCTCCCCCCCTCCCCTCCCCTCCCCTGTCTCCCCTCCTCCCCCCCTCTCCCCCTCGGGAAATAACAACAGATCCCGCTTGTTCGGATTCTGTCTGCGAGGAAAACTCCCATTAAGGGACCTGCGCCCCCCCCCATGCTAACATTTCTGGGACTCGTAATTTGGGTCTTGGCTTTCGTCGTTATTATTATTATTATTATTTGGGTGGTTACCTGGGCCAGAAAGGGGGGAGGGGGAGAAGGGAAGAGGAAGGGGAGAGCCATCATTATGGTATAGAATGGTGTTATATTTTGCCCCGATTGGTTTTTTTTTTTTTTTTATTTTTTCAGTATTTAAGATGGTGAAAAGAAAATGTATTATTATTTGGGCGTTTACCTGGGCTAAAAAGGAAGGGGGTAGAGGAGGGGGAAGTAAGGGGAAGGGGAGAGAGAGGAGAGAGGAGGATTTTGGAAGGGAGTGAGCTTTATATTTAAATTATGATGTAACTCGTTATGGTATTATTATATTTTTAATGGTGTTTCTATTTATTTTTTTTATTATTATTATTATTATTATTATTATTATTATTATTCACGGTTCAAAGTAGTAAAAAGAATATTTATTTATATAGTTTTTTTGGGACGTGTAATGTAGACATTTCTTCATCAAAGAATATTTTATTTTGAATTTTTTTTAAATTGTGTTCTTCAGTATTATATTTAAAACTATGATGTAATTAACAATTCTATTAATTTTCTGGTGCTGTGCATTGGGCCATTAAATAGTACCTTCTTATCATATAAAAATGTCGTTTATTATTATTATTATTATTATTATTATTATTATTATTATTATTATTATTATTATTATTATTATTCAGAAGATGAACCTTACTCATATGGAACAAGCCCACCACAGGGGCCACTGACTTGAAATCTAAGCTCCCAAAGAATATATTATTATTATTATTATTATTATTATTATTATTATTATTATTATTATTATTATTATTATTATTATTATTATTATTATGATTCAGAAGACGAACTTTTACTCATATGGAACAAGCCTACCACACGGGCCACTGACTTGAAATCTAAGCTCCCAAAGAATATATTATTATTATTATTATTATTATTATTATTATTATTATTATTATTATTATTATTATTATTATTATTATTATTCAGAAGACGAACTTTACTCATATGGAACAAGCCCACCACAGGGGCCACTGACTTGAAATTCAAGAAGCTTCCATTTGGAAATACGGAGAAGAAGAGATTAGTTATTAAAAAAAATGAATTAGCAAATTACTAAATAAATAGATAAAAATGTAATTCAATTATAAAACCCGATGGTACGAAATAACTCCTACGAATACTCTCCCTAGAGAAAATAAGGAATACGTGGATTTTGGAATGCGTTCCGGATAATGTAATGAGATTTTCCTTCCAAGAAGTTTTCCGTGCTTTCCCAATGCACTGGGAATATGACCTTGGAAATGAACTTAATTATGTGCCGTTTCCCTCGTCCGTTGTCCGTAAGCTAACGGATTCCTATTTTCCTTTCTCGTTGCTTCTTCTTCTCCTTGCTTTCGTAATCACTGGGAGAGAGAGAGAGAGAGAGAGAGAGAGAGAGAAGGAATTTAAGATTTCACAGTCTTCATAAACGTATTGAGTACATCCCAGCTCTATGTGTATGTGCGTGTGTTTGTGTGTGTAAAAGAGAGAGAGAGAGAGAGAGAGAGAGAGAGAGAGAGAGAGAGAGAGAGAGAGATTCACGTATATTAATTTGTTCTTGAAAAATATAGGAGGGACCATTAAGATTTTTCATTCCTTGGGTGTATCTCTCTCTCTCTCTCTCTCTCTCTCTCTCTCTCTCTCTCTCTCTCTCTCTCTCTTTGTAATAATGTTGAAGTACGGGATAAATGAATTCACATTATAGACTAATAAATTTTGTTGTTAAAAAATGGAATATTTCTCTCTCTCTCTCTCTCTATTTTTCCCTCGTTCTTTTGTTCCACCTGCTGTGACCCAGTGTGACCTCTGTGATCTCAGACGGTCAAATCACAGGGGAATTCTTCATTGGAATTCGGGATTCCTGGGAATCTCTTTTTCCTGAAGTAAATAGGAATTTATTTCATTTGCACAAATAAACAGTTTTATTTATTTTCATTAGTTTTCTGTAAAAGAAAACTGTTGTGCTGGCTTTGTATGTATGTATATAAGTATGTATATATATATATATATATATATATATATATATATATATATATATATATATATATACATATATATATATATATATATATATATATATATATATATATATATATATATATATATGTATGTATGTATGTATATATATATATATACATATTCATATACATATACATATACATATTCCAGCGTAGAGACAGACTCCTTCTTTTAACTAATGCTAAATATATGCATTACCTTAAAAGTCTTGCCCAGAAGTTTTCCATCAAGCGTCTCGGGTCTTAGAGAAGTAAGTTTGCTGTTACTTAGAAAAAAAAAGTTACTTTAAGTTACTTAAAAAAAAAGTTACTTAAAGTCACTTGAAAAAAAGTTACTTGAAGTTACTTAAAAAAAAAAAGTCTGAGTGTAAACATAAACCCCACCATAATGCTAAGTGGGCCTCCCCCCAGCCCCCTTTGTAATCCTGTTTTTTTATTCTTATCTTTTGCTGTTTCTTCATTTCTTGCATGTTTGTTTATCTGCATTTTTCTTTTAACATTTTTATTTATTTTAATTTCGTTTTTCCTTTATTTTTTTGGCGTAGGTTGTAATATTATCAGTTTGGTATAATAATAATAATAATAATAATAATAATAATATTAATAATAATAATAATTATTATTATTATTATTATTATTATTATTATTATTATTATTATTATTATTATTATTATTATTATTATTATTATTATTATTATTCAGGAGATGAACCCTATGCATATGGAACAAGCCCACCAAAGGGGCCACTGACTTGAAATTCAAGCTTCCAAAGAATATTATGGTGTTCATTTGAAAGAAGTAACATGAGGTAACAGAAAATACATAAAGAAAATGAATTGAAAATACATAACTCCAGTACAAAATAACTTTGAAGATCTATTTTTGAAGATCTATTTCGATTTAGATAAACAAGTCAAAAATGCGCCGAAATTTCTTCGGCGGAATCAAGTTTTCTGTACATCGTGTCATCAAGACCACCGAAAATAGATCTATCGTTCGGTGGTCTCGGTATATTGCTGTATGAGCCCCGGCCCATGAAACTTTAACTACTACCCGGTGGTGGCCTGGTTGTATCGTTGCCAGATGAACGATTATGGTTAACTTTAACCTTAAATAAAATAAAAACCACTGAGGCTAGAGGGCTGCAATTTGGTATATCTGATAATTAGAGGGTGGATGATCAACATACCAATTTGCAACCCTCTAGCCTCAGTAGTTTATAAGATCTGAGAGCGGACAGGAAAAGTGCGGACGGACAGACAAAGCCGGCACAATAGCTTTCTTTTACAGAAAACTAAAAATAGCATATTATCACGTCCACTTTGTGAAAATGCAAGAATATCTCTCTCCCCGTTTCACAATGGCTACGTTCAACTTCATTCCAAGTCATTCCCTTTCATTTCGCATCTATTATCTTTTATTGTCTTGTGTAGGTTACAACATCGACGGCTGGACTCGACCGTTTGATGGATAGGCTTCATAACTGATTGAAATTTATTGCCCGGGATATTGTGATTTGCCCAGTGATGGATTTGTCAATATTCGACGCCCTGCGATTTTTTTTTTTTTTTTTTTTTTAGGTGTGCTTGTATGGGATGGCTTGGACGATATATTATTTTTAATTTTATTTGGTTCTTATTAGTGTATTGTATGTTTGTGTGTATGTATATATATGTATTTATGTATATGTATAACTGAATCACGAAAATATGGAACTTGATGAATATATAAATATGACAAAATCCACGAAGGAAAGCACTCCATTGTTTCTCTTTCCTTCGTGGATTTTGTCTTTATATATATATTTTTGTGTGTATTTATGTGTATATATACATATATTTATATATATATATACATATACTGTGTATATATATATATATATATATATATATATATATATATATATATATATGTATATATATACACAAACACACACACAGACACACAATCGTGTTATAGTTTTTCTTTAATTCCCATAACTGTATGTGCCTCGTTTCTTCATGAGATTTTAACTCAGCATCTAAGTACTTTGATTAGAATATTTTTTCTGTAAAATAAAAATGTACTAAGCGTTACTACCACTTAATGTGTTTTTTTCTCTCTCTCTTCTCTCTCTCTTTCTCTCTCTCTTCTTTCTTCTCTCTTCTTTCTCTCTCTCTCTCTCTCCACGTGTAGAAGGGAATAATGCCCTATCATCCTCTCCTTCATCTTCACCGTCCACTCCAATAGGCGACCTATTGATTCGTGCCCCTCTATTCCATTATCAGAGAGAGAGAGAGAGAGAGAGAGAGAGAGAGAGAGAGAGAGAGAGAGAGAGAGAGAGATCTTGTCCATAGAACCGAAAAGATGCGGATGAGAGAGAGAGAGAGAGAGAGAGAGAGAGAGAGAGATCTTGTTCATACAACCCAAAAGATGCGAAGAAGAAGAAGAAGAAGAGAAGAGAGAGAGAGAGAGAGAGAGAGAGAGAGAGAGAGAGAGAGAGAGAGAGAGAGAGAGAGAGAGAGAGACAGACAGACAGACAGAGTCTCGCCCATACAACCCAAAAGATGCGAAGGAGAAGAAGAAGAAGAAGAGAGAGAGAGAGAGAGAGAGAGAGAGAGAGAGAGAGAGAGAGAGAGAGAGAGAGAGAGAGGCTTCGTCCATGCAGCCCAAAAGATGCGGAGGAGGAGAAAAGAGAGAGAGAAAGAGAGAGTATTCCCTTGCTTTGGTCCTTTGAAATAGGAGCCTTCACGCATGTGCACGAGCTATACAAGGGGATATTCCCAAACGTCGAAATGGCAGTTTTGCCCAAGTAATAACTAATATTACGTAATATTAATGATTAATCATTAAATATTCCACCATTCTTAGTTCCATCCCTTCAAAGGATTTGCGCTAATGGAGAAATTCTATGTTAATGCTTTAATGATAATGTTCATTCTAATGGGGAATTTTATATAAAAGATATTATTATGATTATCATTATTATTATTATTACTATTATTATCATTATTATTATTATTATTATTATTATTATTATTATTATTATTATTATTATTATTATTATTAATTAAAGAGAACTGATTAACGAATGAGTAAGTTCAAAAGCCTATTTTGACCTGACGTACGAATTCTTCTCTTCACAAAATTCCTTTATTATTATTATTATTATTATTATTATTATTATTATTATTATTATTATTATTATGGTGCATCACTATATTGTGACCGGAAATAATGAGTAAAAGTCTTTTTTTGTATTTTTGGAAAAATACAGTTTCTGATTTACGCTATTGTGGCATTTTACTCAGTATTATTATTATTATTATTATTATTATTATTATTATTATTATTATTATTATTATTATTATTATTATTATTATTATTATGGTGTTCATTAGAAAGAAGTAATTGAAGGTAACAGGAAATACAGAGAGAAGATATTAGTTAATATAAAAAAAATAAATTAACAGATGGATAGATAAATATAGATAAAAATATAATTAATTAAATTATCAAAATATACATCCTCGGGCATATTTACTGTATACTTGTGCATATTACATAATTTTCCTTTTAATTCTATAATAATTTTCAGTTTTCTGTAAAAGAAAACTATTGTGCCGGCTTTGTCTGTCCGTCCGCACCTTTTTGCTGCCCGCACTTTTTCTGTCCGCCCTCGGATCTTAGAAACTACTGAGGCTAGAGGGCTGCAAATTGGTACGTTGATCATCCACCCTCCAGTCATCAAACATACCAAATTGCAGCCCTCTAGCCTCAGTAGTTTTTATTTTATTCAAGGTTAAAGTTGGCCATAATCGTGCGTCTGGCAACGATATAGGCCTTAGTTAAAGTTTCATGGGCCACGTCTCATACAGCATTATACCGAGACCACCGAGAGATAGATCTATTTTCGGTGGCCTTGATTATACGCTGTACAGAAAACTCGATAGCGACGAAGAAACTTCAGCGCATTTTTTACTTGTGTTTTTCGCAATGAAAGAGATTTCGAGAAACGTTCTATTATTGTCCATTTGAAAGAAGCTCGCACAAAACACGGCCATAAAAATAACAATTATCATTCAAGAAATTTAACGCCACTTCCGCGAAAAGGTTTTTTTTTTTCGTTGGGGGCGGGTTCGCCCTATTAAAAAAAAACCTTCAAAAATGCACCGAAAAAATTAATTAAAAAAAAGGAAAAAATGCGCCGAGTTTCTGTACATCGTATAATCAAGGCCACCGAAAAGAGACCTATCTTTCGGTGGTCTTTGGTATAATGCTGTATGAGCCGCGGCCCATGAAACTAACCACGGCCCGGTGGTGGCCTATCCTATATCGTTGCCAGGAGCACGATCATGGTTAAATTTAACCTTAAATAAAACCAAAATTACTGAGGCTAGAGGCCTGCAATTTGGTATGTTTGATGATTGGAGGGCGGATGATCAACATACCAATTTGCAGCCCTCTAGCCTCAGTAGTTTTTAAGATCTGAGGGCGGAGAGAAATAAGTACGGACGGACAGACAAAGTCGGCACAGTAGTTTTCTTTTACAGAAAACAAAAAAAAAAGCTTCAAAGGATTCGAGCAAATAATGTTTATGCTTGCTTAACACATTTGGATTAAGTTCAGGGGAATTTTTTTTTTTACCTTTTTTTTATTTTTAAGAAAATGCTTTGATGTCTGCTTGTGAGTTAAAAATGTCAAATAATATTTTCTGTGTGTTTTGTGGGGGGGGAGTAAGGGGGAGGGGAGATTTTTGGGTAGGGAGGGGGTTGTATCCCCGAGGGATACCCGCCTGTCTGAAATGTTTGAACGAGTCATTAAGCAGATTCAGACAGGGAAAGAATGATGGGGGAAAATAAATTCCGGATGCAGATCGTCTAATAAAAAAAAAACTAAACTAAGAATTTAGTTTTTTAAGGTTTGGCTTTTTCGAAGGATTGTTTTTTTTTTGGGGGGAGTGCGGCTCTTTAAATGGGTGTTATTTAGGTGTAGCCATTTTGAAGGGTTGTTTTCCAGGGACGTCTTACTTAAGGTGTGTTTTATAAAGGGTGTTTAAGTGGTGGCTTTTTAAAGGGGTGTTTTTCCCCCGTTTCCCAGCGGCTCTGAACTTAAGGATGTCGTTTAAGCGGAAAAAAAAACTTTTGTATATTCATTCTTTAAGATTTTCTCGAGAAGCGAAAGTTTTTGTTGCGAAGGGAATTTAAGACAAGTTTTTTTTGGGGAGGTTGGTGGTGGGGGGAGAGGGTAAGGGGGGTTCCTTTGTTTACCAACACGGGCTCTGATGCGTAAGTAGATGCAAGAAGGAGAGACGTGAGAAGATAATGGAATTTTTTTTCTTTTAGTTTTATTTTTATCGTGATTTTTTTTTATCTGAGATCAATTTTACGCTTGCGTATGTATGTATGTGTATGTATATATATTTATATACATATATATATGTATATATATATATATTTATATACACATTTATTTATACAGTATATGTGTGTATATATATATATATATAAGAAGAGAGAGGGAGTTTATATAATGTGTATATATATATATATATATATATATATATATATATATATATATATATATATATATATATATATAGAGAGAGAGAGAGAGAGAGAGAGAGAGAGAGAGAGAGAGAGAGAGAGAGAGAGAGTTTATATATATATATATATATATATATATATATATATATGTATGTATGTATGTATGTATGTATGGAAAACGAGAGTTTCTGTATTTTATATATATATATATATATATATATATATATATATATATATATATATATAGAGAGAGAGAGAGAGAGAGAGAGAGAGAGAGAGAGAGAGAGAGAGAGAGAGAGAGACTAATTTGTCGTCATAGGAAACCCTCCCCCCCCAAAAAAAAAACTCTTGGGAGACCATAACAAGAGCTGACCGCGTCCAAGAACGAGTTACAAGAAAGCCCGATATTCCCTTCATCTCCCATTTCCTCCTCCTTCTTCCAAAGCCTGATTGGAAGCGACTGCCAAAAGCCCTGTTGCGGGAAGCAACGAGAACCCCTCCCCACCTCCCCCGGGCCGGACCGGCGTACGTAATTAGGCATTGTGGATTTCGGCAATAATCGGCGGCAGTGTACCGTTGGTATTTTGATGAAATATTTTCCCAGCTTGATTACAAGAGTCGGATTGGGATGTTGTACGTAACGAGGTACATGTGGATTTTGGTAGAACTGAATGGTTTTTGTATATTAATTTTTTTTGTGATTTGACAAGTGAATCTTGCAGTTAATTTTTTTAATTTTTAATTTTTAGTTTTCTGTAAAAGAAAACTTTGTGCCGGCTTTGTCTGTCCGTCCGCACTCTATTCTGTCCGCACTTTTTCTGTCCTCCCTCAGATCCTAAAAACTACTGAACCTAGAGGGCTGCAAATTGGTATGTTGATCATCCACCCTCCAATCATCAAACATACCAAATTGCAGCCCTCTAGCCTCCTGAGTAGTTTTTATTTATTTAAGGTTAAAGTTAGCTATAATCGTGCCTCTGGCACCGCAACAACACAGGCCACCACAGCCGGATGAGAGTTTAATGGGCCGCGGCTCATACAGCTTTGTACTGAGACCACTGAAAGATGGATCTATTTTCGGTGGCCTTGATTAAACGCTGTAGCTGCTGCACAGAAAACTCGATCGCATCGAAGAAAATTCGGCACATTTTTTACTTGTTTTTGTAAATAACTAAATAAACGGCAAAATCTCCAAACCCCTTTTTGCGTAATTGAAATCGACAGGAATTTCCATAATATTTGCCAAATCTTTTGACG
>NC_089745.1:535917-550917 GCF_040412425.1 Macrobrachium rosenbergii | reverse complement strand
CATTGGTTTCTAGACATGAAGAAAAATCTTAAAGTATATTTAAATATATATATATATATATATATATATATATATATATATATATATATATATATATATATATATATATATATATATATATTATTTACATATATACTTACACTAATTTATCTTCTGTTACTGTTCTATGACCATGGCAGATGAGACGCCGGTTTGTAATATCAAATCAATCAATTAATTTTGGAGCAGTTCTGCCAATGATTGTGTTGTAAATTTTGAAATCAATACATTAAATAATAACCTGTTATATGAAACCTACCAATTATTGAAAAATTATTGGATAATTAGTTTTCCTGACTAATTAGTGATGATTGATTGATTTGTTTATGGGTACTAAAACTGGCTGTCACACTAATTAATAAACAAAAGACCCAGGGAAAAGGTAGTTTTAATATTTAGTTTTACAAAAACACTCTTGTACAATTTTGTTCCAGTATGTTAAGATTTTATGCCTAATTTTCCTTCTCTCTCTCTCTCTCTCTCTCTCTCTCTCTCTCTCTCTCGTCATCGACGTCTTGAAGAAAGAAATTCAAATTTTATTTATCCCAATACATATCCCTGAATCACCTTATGAATCCCAGTTTTAGCCATAGAATATGACCTCATCCTGCGAATGTGACCTCAGATCCAGAGGTCATTACTTGATCCCCAGGTCATGACCTGGATCCCGAGGTCGTTACCTGGATCCCGAGGTCGTGTCCTGGATCCTAAGGTCGTGACCTGGAGCCCGAGGTCGTGACCTGATCCCGAAGGTCGTGACCTGGATCCTAAGGTCGTGACCTGGATCATGAGGTCATGACCTGGATCATGAGGTCACGACCTGGATCTCAAGGTTATGACCTGGATCCCGAAGTCATCACCTGGATCCCGAGTTCATGACCAGGATCCTGAGCTCACGACCTGGATCCCGAGGTCTTGACCTGGATCCCGAGGTCGTGACCTGGATCCCGAGGTCGTGACCTCGGATCCCGAGGCCATGACTCCATCCGGGGAACTTCCATTAGCGATATTCGATATTAATTTGTGAACCGAGCTCTGTATATGATCATGTTCGCCCTATTGTAAAATATTTTGGCGGATTAATTAAGCACGTGATCCGACGGATCTCTCTCTCTCTCTCTCTCTCTCTCTCTCTCTCTCTCTCTCTCTCACGCAGGCTATTCAATATGCAGGGGGATTAATGTATTACCTAGGCTCTACTCGTATTAGAATTATTATTAGCAGGTATGTATAATGATTTTCATCAAGGGCTGTGTGGAATTTTTTTTTAAGGGGAGTCTTTTTGAAGGGAAAATTTTTAGAATTTGAAGGGGAATTTTTAAGGAGAGTTTTTATGGGGAATTTTTCAAAATGGAATTCTTTAAAGGGAATTTTTGTAGGGAACTTTAAACGGAATTTTTGTAGGAGCTTTTAAATGAAAATTTTAAATGGAATTCTTTAAAGGGAATTTTCATAGGGAATTCTATGAAGGGAATTTTTAAAATGGAATTTTTTCGGGGATTTTTAAAGGAAATTTTTTAGGAAACTTTTTAAGCGGAATTCTGTAAAGGGAATTTTTAGGGAATTTTTTAAGGGAACTTTTAAATGAAATGTTTAAGGGAATTCTCTAAATGGAATTTTTTAGGAAACTTTTTAAGGGAATTCTGTAAATGGAATTTTTTAGGGAACTTTTAAAGGGAATTTTTTAGGAACTTTTTAAGTGGAATTTTTAAAAAAAGTTTTAAGGGGTAAAATGTTAAAGGGAATATTTTTAATTAAAGGGAATTTTTAAGCATTTTGTAGTTTGTCTTTTTTATGTTGAAATTTATCTCTTATTTTTTCTAATATCTTTCTAATTAATTGTATTATTAGTATTTTTAATTGTAGTGATATTATCAGCGACGAATATTAACTGTGAATATAACCAGATATATTTCAGTTTACATCTCATTATTATTATTATTATTATTATTATTATTATTATTATTATTATAGTATTATTATTATTATCCTATCCTCCTCCTATCCTATTATTATTCCTCCTCCTCCTCCTCCTCCTCCTCCATCTATTATATTTCAGCCTTTTTGAAATCAAGTTGGACCATCATCATAATTATCACCATACAGCCCCATCTGAATATTCAGCTGGACCACCATCATCATCATTATCATCATCCAGCATCATCATCATCATATGCAAATGAAGACTGAGCATCGCTATTATTTTCATCATCACTAAATGAAGATGGTGGACCGTTTGGAAATCAAGCTGTACCGTCACCAATCTTCTTCATCATCATCATCATCATCATAATGACGACGAGATGGCCATCCGATTCTCCATAAAGGGAGGAGGGGGAAGGGGGAAGTTTTCCCACCTCCTTAAAATGAAAGACCCTCAGAATGAAAGATACGTCTAGTCCGGCCATCAAACATCAACATAAGGAATCTCGTCTCGCATATATTATGAAAGACAGAGGTCAAATCTGAAAGAGGGGGAGGGAGGGAGGATGGGAGATGGAGGGAGGGGGAGGGGTTGGGAGGCACTTTGCATAATCTGACAGAGGAGCTTATTCACGAAGTAGGAGGAGGAGGTAGGAGGAGGGGATAGGAAGGAGAAGGAGGAGGAGTGGGAATCTGCTGGACTATTGTGAATGGCCCCTTCTATCTGCCAAATGTTGCAAAAAAAAAAAAAAAAAAAAACTTAGCGTCATTTCTTTTATGGGTGTGTGTTTGTGCTTGTGTGTTTGTTTGTGTGACTATGGCGATGAGGAAAATTCTCTTGGGACGGGACGGGTTGGGTCTGTTCACTTCTTTGTTTATTTTTTCTTTAAATGCTATTTTTTATATCACAAGTTTGTAAATAAATATTTCTGTTGTATTATCTCCTAGAGTAATACCTCCATTGCAGTTTGGGGTTTTAAGCCTCTCTCTCTCTCTCTCTCTCTCTCTCTCTCTCTCTCTCTCTCATCAGGAATTAGTACCTCTGAAAATTGCTGTAGAATTTTAATTTTTTATGAAAAAGTTAATCACAACGAACACCTTCCTTTCATAGCTTCCTATAAGATTTTTTTAAGAAGTAGGATTTTTGTTATGAAGTAGGCTATATTTCTAAGTAGGATACGTCTATTCTATTAAGTAGGATTTGTTTCATCGTCACCGTTTCGCGGGAAAGACAGGCTCACAGCCTTGTCGCTGTCAGAACGGCTCCCAATCCCGCTGTGGAAGTTGGTCTGCGGTTCACAGCAGTTTGACAAGTTGTCTAATCACCGTCTAGGTTGGAGCGTCCAAGTGCCACAAGTTGTTCTGAGAGATTCTGGAGCTCGTTTTGTGCGATGGAGCGGCTTGGAGCCGGGAAAATTGGTGCGCACATGCTCTTGAGCGCGCACAAACACACACACACATACATAAGGATATTGATGTCTCGTATATCATTATGAAGGGAATGAATTAAAAAATCAGTGATTAAATATTGGTTGGGTTTCAGCAACTGTGGTCCTTTGAGAGAGAGAGAGAGAGAGAGAGAGAGAGAGAGAGAGAGAGAGAGAGAGAGAGAGAGAGAGAGAGAATAAATACACGTTTAATCTTATACTAGTTTATCTTGTATTTTGAAGTGTGAATTAATTACATGAGGGTCGTTCAGAAATGGAATATGAATGATTCTCTCTCTCTCTCTCTCTCTCTCTCTCTCTCTCTCTCTCTCTCATGAACACAAGGTTTCATGAACACAAGTCCAACAACTCTCTCTCTCTCTCTCTCTCACATGCACCCAAGATTTCAACGCCCCAACTTTCTCTCTTCTCTCTCTCTCTCTCTCTCTCTCTCTCTCTCTCTCTCTCTCTCTCTCTCATGAACACAAGGTTTCAACGTCCCAACTTTCTCTCTCTCTCTCTCTCTCATGCACCCAAGATTTCAACGCCCCAACTTTCTCTCTCTCTCTCTCTCTCTCTCTCTCTCTCTCTCTCTCTCTCTCTCTGTGACACCTGCACATTAAGGCACCGCGCATAGGGCCAAGGAGGTGTGAAATTGCGTCAACACGCGAAAATTAGGACCTCAAAGGATACGGGGGTCCTTTTATGTAGGATTTCTCTGGAATTTCATCACGGCGTAATGGGATCAGCATCTCCTTTTCATTTTATTTCACGGCTGGAAGGGAGGGGGGCGAGCGGAGACCCCTCCCCTCCCCCTTCCCCCTCTCCACCTTCCTTTTGAGTGAAGGGGAGCGCAGGTAATTTGCAAATGAGTTTCGACAACTGGTTGTTATTTTCGCGGGTGCTTTTCACCTCGTGGAAGGTTCCCGTTTTCTATGTTGAATTTTTTTTGACAGGTGTGTTTGGTTTATTGTTAATTTTTGGGTAGGAGTATATATATATAATATATATTTTTTACAGCTGTTTGGTTTTGATGTTTATTATTATATAAGTATGTTATATATATATATATATATATATATATATATATATATATATATATATATATATATATATGTACATATTCAAATTATGTATAACATATATATGTGTTTGTGTTAAGGTATATGTATTAATTATGTGTGATACCCGTTAACAGTCATGTATAGTCAAATGAATACATATTGTATGTATCAAATGTGCATGTATACTTAACTGTTTGTTCTTTCATGATATTTTGTGTTCCAGTGATTCTCTCTCTCTCTCTCTCTCTCTCTCTCTCTCTCTCTCTCTCTCTCTCTCTCTCTCTCTCTCATCACACGAAGCCAGTGTGGGCCATTAGATCTCCAAAGTTCAGTGGTAACCACTGGAACAGTTAATTTAGAAGTGCTTATAACAGTTACACTCAGGTGAAACGGCATTTATGGAGGCCGTGTTTACGCTAGCTTGGAGGGGTTTGTTGCTAGCTGCAATGCTTCAGAATTTGTCTCAGGAGTCCATTGAGAGAGAGAGAGAGAGAGAGAGAGAGAGAGAGAGAGAGAGAGAGAGTTGGGATGTGTCTGAAACCTTGTGTGCATGTGAGAGAGAGAGAGAGAGAAGTCTTAGAGAGAGAGATTTGAGAGAGAGAGAGAAGTCTTAGAGAGAGATGAGAGAGAGAGAGAGAGAGAGAGAGAGAGAGAGAGTTGGGATGTGCCTAAAGCCTTGTGTGCAAGAGAGAGAGAGTTGGGATGTGTCTGAAGTCTTGTTGCATGTGAGAAAGAGAGAGAGAGAGTTGGGATGAGAGAGAGAGCCTTGGATATGTCATGAAGCCTTGAAAGAGAGAGAGAGAGAGAGAGAGAGAGAGAGAGAGAGAGAGAGAGAGAGAGAGAGAGAGAGAATAAATATGAACACTCGAAGACCACCTGCCAAATATCTGATTTTGAGATCCAGTTTCTTTCAGAAACATCTAGAAAGGAATTCCCTAACTACAGGTGTTCGAGGGGCCAAGTTCGCAGTTAATGAATAATTGTCCTTTCCGTAACTGACGCATTCTAATTATTCATCGGACACGGGAATGAATTACGCTTAAATATTCATGAGGCAAAATAGTAAATTTTTCATTAACATTGGAACTGCAACGGACCAAAAGTAATTATATCCTTGCATAATATGTCGGATTAAAAAGACAATTATTCACGAGGCATTGTTTTTATTTTTTTATTCAGTGAATGATGAAAAGGATATGGGACGCCATCAGCCATCAAAGTAATTATATTATTATTATAATATTATTATTCAAAAGATGAACCCTATTCATATGGAACATTGCCCACCAATTTTATTGACTTGAAATTCAAGAAAAGAATATGTTATTATTATTAACCATCATTATATATTATTATTATTATTATTATTATTATTATTATTATTATTATTATTATTATTATTATTATTATTATTCAGAAGATGATGAACCCTATTCATATGAAACAAGCCCACCACAGGGGCCATTGACTTGAAATTCAAGCTTCCAAAGAATATATTATTATTATTATTATTATTATTATTATTATTATTATTATTATTATTATTATTATTAGATTATTAACCCTATTCAGAAGATGAAACAAGCCCTTATAGAACACCACAGGGGCCATTGACTTGAAATTCAAGCTTCCAAAGAATATATTATTATTATTATTATTATTATTATTATTATTATTATTATTATTATTATTATTATTATTATTATCCAGAAAATGTGAACCCTATTCACATGAAACAAGCCCACCACAGGGGCCATTGACTTAAAATTCAATCTTCCAAAGAATCTATTATTATTATTATTATTATTATTATTATTATTATTATTATTATTATTATTATTATTATTATTCAGAAGATGAAACCTTTTCTTATAGAACCCACAGGGACCATTGACTTGAAATTCAAGCTTCCAAAGAAAATATTATTATTATTGTGGCATTTTACTCAGTATTATTATTATTATTATTATTATTATTATTATTATTATTATTATTATTATTATTATTATTATTATTAAAAAAAGATGAACCCTACTCATATGGAACAAGCCCACTACAGGGGCCATTGACTTGAAAGTCAAGCTTGAAAGAATGTATTATTATTATTATTATTATTATTATTATTATTATTATTATTATTATTATTATTATTATTATTATTATTAAAATCAGAAGCTGAAACCTTTTCATATAGAACGTTACGGCGTTGATTTGAAAGAAACAACAGAAGGTTATCGGAAATACAGAGAAGAAATCAGTCATTTAAAAAAAAAACTTTAGGTCATTTGCATATAGTCGACTTCCATTCGACGGGAGAGACGGCGTCTCTCGACGCGAGAAGGATTACAGCAGCCAGGATTAGTAGGATTTAGTGGGGATTAGATTCCCTCGCCGTTTGTATAGGGCAAGGCGTAAGTAGGAGACGACACTCTGGCAACAACAACAACTTGGCTCAGATCAAAAGAGAGATGGGGGTTCACCCCCCCTATTTAGGGGGAGGGAAGGGAAGGGGGATTGGAAAGGAGGGGGATAGATCAAAAGAGGTTCCTTGGAGGTATGGGTCTCCCCCCTTTTTTAAGGGGGAGGGAAGGGGGAAAGGGAGATTAGAAGGGAGGGGACCAGATCAAAAGAGTTTACGGTCCCCTCCCCTTTTTAGGGGAAGGGAGGGGGGAAAGGTGGTACCAGATCAAAAGAGGTATGGTTACCCTCCCCTTTTTTAGGGGGAGGTTAGGGGTAAGTGGGAAAGGGGGATTGGAAGGGAGGTGAACAGATCAAAAGAGGTATGGGTATCCTCCCCCTTCTTTAGGGGGAGGTAAGTGGTAAGAGGGGAAGGGGATTGGAAGGGAGGGGACCATATCAAGAGAGGTATTGGTCCCCTTCCCATTTTTAGGGGGAGGACGGAAGGGAAGGGAAGGGGCGATTGGAAAGGTGGGTACCAGATCAAAAGAGGTATGGGTCCCTCCTTTTTTTAGGAGGAGGGAAGGGGTAAGTGGGAAAGGGGGATTGGAAAGGTGGGGGCTAAATCAAAGGAGGTATATGTCCCCCTTCTTTTTTAGGGGAGAGGGGAGGAAGTAGGAATAGGGGGATTTGAAGGGAGGATGCCAGGTCTAAAGAGGTATGGGCCCTTCCCCCTTCCTTAAGGGGGTAGGGAAGAGGGGAGGGGGTTGGAAGGCAGGGGGCCTAGGTCAGTAGTTAGGGAAGGGACTCTAGAATATACACCTCTTTCTTTTAATTAAGTTTTCCCCATTTAAAGGTCTAACTAATTTAAAGGGCCACCTCCCTTAAGGTAACAAGTAAACACCGAATTTGGTGACGTCAGCTTCGAGAAGTTTACACTACAAAGTGTGCTGTAAATTGAATAGCTTTTTTTCTCTTTTCTTTTGAGTTAACGACAAGATTGGCAAGTAGAGAGAACCCGTTTTTGCAAGGGGAAGAAATTGGTATCAAGAACACGTGTTGGAGAGAGAGAGAGAGAGAGAGAGAGAGATGTATAGTGACTCAGATTCACACTTTCCAAGAAAGAGAGGGAGAGAGAGTTGTATAGTGACTCAGATTCATACTTTCGAAGAGAGAGAGGGGAGAGAAAGAGTTGTATAGTGACTCAGATTCACACTTTCGAAGAGAGAGAGAGAGAGAGAGAGAGAGAGAGAGAGAGAGAGAGATGTACTGTACAGTGACTCATATTCACACTTTCGAAGAGAGAGAGAGAGAGAGAGAGAGAGAGAGAGAGAGAGAGAGAGAGAGAGAGAGAGAGAGCGACACGTATTGACTCAGATTCACACTTTCGAAGGTTTGTTAGAGAACTGTCAAAAGATCTTTGATATAAAAATTATATGAGAAAAAAAAATTAGAAGTTTATCTCAATGTTCTGAATATATGTCAATCGATCTCCGTGTATAAAGGTTTTGAGTTTTCCCAGTTGATGGTAACAGACATTTGTATTTAAAAATCACAGAGAAACGAAAATAAATATACGACATTTTTTTAGATATATTTGTCAAGGGCTTATCCTTGTCAATCTTGTCAGTCACAAAAAGTCTGAAGTAAAGCATACAACGTTTGAAAGATATTTGTTCATTTCACGCTCTTCAGAGCCATCGCAGCTAGCTACTACGGGTGGAAGACAGTTCAACGCAAAGCATATACCAGTTAACAGTTATTTCTTAAGGACTCCGAATATGTCAACAAACTAAGTATAGTTTTTAAAATTCTTCTTCTTCTTCTTATTCTTCTTCTTCTTCTTCTTTCTTCTTCTTCTTCTTCTTCACACTGAACTTACAGGACCTTGTTCCTGTAAGGATCTTTCTTCTTCTTTCTTCTTCTCTTCTTCTTCTTCTTCTTCTTTAACACTGACTTCACAGGACCTCGTTCCAGTAAGGTTCTTCTTCTTCTTCTTCACACTGACCTTACAGGACCTCCTTCTTCTTCATCTTCACCCTAACCTTACAGGACCTTGTTGCAGCCTGTATCCGATACTAGGTCATCTTTAAAAACGAGATCTGTGAATTATTCGTCCCATCGACGCCCATAGAACATTCAGGCCTTGTGTCCCCCCCCCCACTACTATAAAGGTATTGGTGATTATGAATAGGGAGAGGTTCAGTGAGCCTAAAATCGGGAAGTGTCAGGGGAATTAGGAAGCATGCGCAGAGAGAGAGAGAGAGAGAGAGAGATATTGTGTTTAATCAGTCAGCCTGCAAAAGAGATGCTGTTTGAGGAATGATTTCTGTAGCCAGGGTACAGTATTTTGTATAATACAGTATGTTATTGTTATTATAATGAGAAATTAGAATATATATATATATATATATATATATATATATATATATATATATATATATATATATATATACATCTATATGTTTGTTATATAATCATTAGAACTTTACTTTACATCTCTCTCTCTCTCTCTCTCTCTCTCTCTCTCTCTCTCTCTTTCTCTCTCTCTCTCTCTCTTCTCTCTTCTCTCTCTCTCTCTCTCTACCTATATATATATATATATATATATATATATATATATATATATATATATATATATATATATATATAGAGAGAGAGAGAGAGAGAGAGAGAGAAGAGAGAAGAGAGAGAGAGACATAGTACCAGTTTAAAGTTTTAATGACTTCTCTTTGGGAAAAAATATCAAGGAAAAAATTATAGTTTCATCGCCATTATTTTTTCCCAATTTTTTCCCCGGTTCCCTTTTCATCTTCTGCCTCTTCTTTTCGACCTTTCCTTCATTATTTTAATTTTTATTTATATTTTTACTGTTTTTTAATCTTTCGTGATATTCTTTTTGGAGAATAAAGATGTGGAGAGAAATTTTATGTATAAATGATGAGAGAAAGAAAATGTGATAAGGTGTGAGTTTAAACAATGGATTAGGAACTGAGAGAAATTTCTGATGAATTAGGAAGGAAGGATGATACATGGATGAAGTTAAAGAGGAGGATGACGTAGCAGAATGAGAGAGAGAGAGAGACTTTCAAAGTATATTAATACGTAAACAGTATGAATAATTATCTATTGAATAAGCAAGAGAGAGAGAGGGAGAGAGAAACTCCGCTTATATTAATACATAAAAGAAACAGCATGAATAATTATCTATTGAATAAGAGAGAGAGAGAGAGAGACTTTCAGATTATATTAATACATAAAACAAACAGTATGAATAAATATCTATTGAATAAGAGAGAGAGAGAGAGAGACTTTCAGATTATATTAATACATAAAACAAACAGTATCAATAAATATCTATTGAATAAGAGAGAGAGAGAGAGACTTTCAGATTATATTAATACATAAAACAAACAGTATCAATAAATATCTATTGAATAAGAGAGAGAGAGAGAGAGAGAGAGAGAGAGAGAGAGAGAGTTTCAGCTTATATTAGTACATAAAACAAAAAGCCTGAGTAATTTCCTATTGGATAGGGAGGAGAGAGAGAGAGAGAGAGAGAGAGAGAGAGAGAGAGAGAGAGAGGCACAGCCAAATATCGAGAAAGAAATTTAAAAACAAAAAAAAATAAATAAATGAAAAACTTCATCAAACTCCATCGCTCGATTACAGTGTACAGTGACCCAACGCATCTATGCCACCCTCACCATCAAACCACCATTTCCCAAACACTCACAAACAACTCTAACATACAAAAACATACACAACAAACATCGAAATATCTCTATCTTGGTGTGGGGGTGGTGGGGGAGAGGGATGGGCTCTCAGTCGGATAAACAAACTTCGCTGGATTAATGTTTGTTTTGTGAAAGCAGAAACAACACGGAAGCTTATCCCATTCCGTTCCACAACAAAAGATATTAGATGCTCTGTGGAATATTCGGTAGGTGGTATCGTTATAGATACTGTTTTCCTGCATTGCTTGATGATTGAAGGTTCATACCAGATGTGTGTTGTCTCTCTCTCTCTAATTGTCTCTGCCATCTCTCTCTCTTGTCTTAAAATAAGGTAACTAATTGTTCATGCCATCTCTCTCTCACGTCGTCTTAAAAGGTAAGCTGAAAGTCTCTGCCTCTCTCTCATGTCTTAAAATAAGTTGAAACTCTTCTCTCTCTCTCTCTCTCTCTCTTGTTCAGAAGGTAACTAATTGTTCATGCCATTTCTCTCATGTCTTAAAATAAGCTGAAAGTCTCCTCTCTCTCTCTCTCTCTCTCTCTCTCTCTCTCTCTCTCTCTCTCTCTCTTTACAAGTTTCCAGATTTGTGGTGAAATACGGCAGTATATATATATGTATATATATATATATATATGTGTGTGTTTGTGTGTATGTATATGTATATACGCGAGTGTGTATATATACAATTTTTGTATGTCTCCCCTCCTATCTTGACTTTTTAGTCTGCTTCCCTCGCCCTATTCCTTTTATCGGCTCTTCCCTCTGTTTGTTTACTCTCTCTCTCTCTCTCTCTCTCTCTCTCTCTCTCTCTCTCTCTCTCTCTCTCTCTCTCTCTCTCTCGCGCGCGGTTCGTTATCGAATCGACTCAGCGGTGGCGGGTAAAAGCATCATCAATTTGTATTTGTCTTGTGTATGCGTGTGTGTGCTTCGCTTTCGCTCTGTGTGTATTTTTGTGTGTTTGTGTATGTGTATGTGTGTGTGTGTATGATTATGTATATTACTTTATTTATCGTCTTAGCAGTTTCTTCAAAAAAGTGGAAAAGGGTGTATGATGTAATATGTGTGCATATACAGTATATATATGTGTGTGTATGTATGTGTATATATATACATACATACATGCATCATACCCTCGCATTTAGCGGGAACGACATATAGTACCCTACATCCTCATATAATGACATCTCATCATTTTTAAGCGTTCATCATCATCCCTCTGCTCCCTAAATAAACGTGAGAGAGAGAGAGAGAGAGAGAGAGAGAGAGAGAGAGAGAAAGTTATCTTTCTTCATTACCGTGGCGTGAAATTACGGTCTGTTTGGGTGGGGGGTTGTTCTGGAAACCTGTGTATTTTTTTTTTTTTTTTTTGGACAGTTAAAAGTTATTAAGTAAACTTTATCATAAGTCGCCGGGTAATTTTCCCCTCAGTGCTTCAGTGTTCGTCATTCCTGGGATGCAGTGAATGCAAATGCAGTGTGCTTGACTTTGTTTGTATGTATGTATGTATGTATGTATGTATGTATGTATGTATGTATATACATATATATATATATATATATATATATATATATATATATATATTATATACATACATATATGTATATATGCATATATACATATATATATATATATATATATATATATATATATATTACATATACATATATACATATATATATATATATATATATATATATATATATATATATATATATATATACATACATACACACACAAATATTATGCTACAAATTTAGTTTAACATCGAATTAATTTCAACGTCAAAAGATATTTTTGGCATAATATTTGTAACTAAAAATGTCAAAAGCTTCGTTAAGCTTACACGCGCACATTTGATTTGAGAGAGAGAGAGAGAGAGAGAGAGAGAGAGAGAGAGAGAGAGAGAGAGAGAGAGAGAGAGAGAGAGAGAGAGAGAGAGAGAGAATCGCATGACACATGAAAATCCACACAATACCATTTTGTAAGAATTCATATTATATTTTTATTTCAAATTTGTAAATTCTCCCATCATTAATTTAGATGTTTATTTCAGGCTTGAATATTTTATTCATGCAAATTATGTTGAGAATATTGTGACTTTAACACAAAAGCAAGAAATTCAGAAATTCATTCCATAAATGAAATTCGCCTGTGATTTGGAAAGGAAATTATTTTCTGTATATTTTTATGTAGAGAAATGAGTTAAAAAATGTTATCTCTGCGGAAAGGAATATATCAACAAAAAGTGGAAAGGAATATATCAACAAAAAAGTGTTTTGTTCTTTGAAGAAATTGGTGAGAAGAAGAGGCTTTGTTTGTTGTGAAAATATCTATTTACAGAAAAAATATCAGCTGACTCCTGCTAACATTTGGGAAATATTAATATGAGATAAATAGTTTCTGGGAAGGAGAGAGTAATTATTTGGAAAATACATCGCTGGATTAACATTTTAACCTGCGAAGGGAATTTGATAAGAAAAATCACTTTCTTTTTTTGTAGAATATGAATATTAATAGAAACTATATCAGTGGATTGGTGCTTCTCATAACATTTTGGAAAATATTATTGAACAGAAATTAGTTTCTGGAAAGGAAAGACTTAACCTTTTTTTTTTTTTTTGAAGAAAATTAATATTAATGGTGAATATATCAGGTGACTGGTGCCTCATATAATATTTAGAAAATATTAATGGAAGAAAAACATTTTCTGGGAAGGAAAGACTTAACCCTTTGAAAAATACATAAATGGAATAATATTTTTGCTAAATATTTATACAAGAAAGTTAATATTTACAAGAAAAGTTACCTGATTTCAATTAGTGGATTGTCTTCATTGAAATGCCCACCACCAGATAGCAAAAGTGATGAGGGCTTCAATGACCTTTGATGACCCGGAAGTGATGGGCACTCTGGGCATGCGTCTCGTCGTCGTACCCTCCCAGATAAGAACGACCTCATGACCTGTGACGCCTCGGGTCGTTCTCGTCCAAAAGAAGGCTTTTTTTCCCCTTCCCCTCCACCTCCTCACCCTCCTCCTCCTCCTCTCCTTAGAAGTAGTCCTTCCCTCTCCCTCCCCCTCCCCACACAGTTCCCCCTCCGGAATAGCTGAGCCTGTCTAGGGCATTCTTCAATGATGGGTATTACATAATAGACAATGGGCAACAAACACTCGAATGCCAATAAATGCCAGTGCCCCAAAAATGCTAGGAAACACAAGCACCAGTGCAGTGAAAAACAACACGCGAAACAACAGCAGCAACAGCACCATCAGCACTTTCAGCACGCACAGCAACAGCAGCAGCATCACAGCATCTCGGCCCCCCAGCAGGAGAAACCGCACCTGCAGCAGAAACTGCACAGCCCTTATCACACCAATGTTGTCCACTGTGGCGGGCCCGGGTGAGTATGGCCTTAGATACTGGAAGTGGGTCTTTCCTCTCTTTTTTTTTTAGGGGGGTATTGGGTGGGTGGGTAGGGAGGTGAGTGGGTTGAGGGGGGTTAAGGGGGTGTCTTACGAGAGGTGGAGTCATGGACAGATTAGATAGGGGGCCTTTTTCTTTTTTCTTTTCTTTTTTTTTTGTCTTGGCTGTTTGAAAATGTGGCCCTCTTGACCTAGATTTTTTTGTTTTTCTTTTTCAGCGGATTTTATCTGTATGTGTGTATGTGCATATGTATTTGAATAGGCTGTGTTTATGTAATTACATATGTATACAAGTGTATATGTAATTATATGTATACATATATTTTCTTCATCTAAAATATTTGTCCCTCCATGTATGACGAAAAATTTGTATACTTTAAAAATCGTGTAAATCCACACATGGATATGTATATTATTTTGCATATAAAAAATTATTAGAATAACTTCATTCTCCTTGTTGCTATTGTATTTTAGAATATATCCAAACCACCTTTCAGTGAGATTAGAATTCAGATTCTAAATTGTATTTTGTATTTTGATCCAAACCACCTTCCAGTGAAATGAGAATTTAGACACTAACCCAGCAGAATTGATTCTCGTCTCTCGACGTCTGAAGGAATAACTTGAAGGAACGACTTGAATGAAGATTTCAAGGACAACCTCAAGTCCAGTAGGTTAACAATAGTCGAGAAGAACAGCTGTTATTCGCCACGCACTTGTCTTTGTGGGCCTTTGTTCTATTCTACTGCAGGTGCGATCTGAGAGGCTCTGTAAGGCCATCCGTGATGCTCTTTTGAGTTTTAATTGCTTTTATATTATAAGTTTTTATTATTAGTTTTCTGTCCGCCCTCAGATCTTCAAAACTACTGAGGCTAGAGGGCTGCAAATTGGTATGTTGATCATATACCCCCCAATCATCAAACATACCAAATTACAGCCCTCTAACCTCGGTAGTTTTTATTTTATTTAAGGTTAAAGTTAGCCATAATCGTGC